>NW_026067933.1:146400-163814 GCF_014885135.2 Alexandromys fortis
AAGTGGGGGGAGGGGGAGAGGGGCGGGAGGAGGGGGAGGGAAATGGGAGGCTGGGAGGAGGCGGAAATTTATTTTTTCTTTTCAATAAAAAAAATAAAAAAAATTACAAAATAAAATAAAGAGTCTTTTCCTTAGAAGCCTGTCATTCCTCAGTAAAGTCAGAGAACTGAGTTCTCTGTGGGCCACTTCTGACAGAAAATCTGAGCACGATACTCAGAAACATAGCCTATTTTTTTAACCCATTTAGTCATTTCTTCTTGCTCTCACTGACCTACAAACTCACAAATCAAAGGAAACTATGGGAGGGAAAATTTATAGTTTTTATTGGAACATTAGTGTTATAATTTATGATTGATACATTTTCTTTGTATTCATTTCATTATTTAAAAATCTATAATCTTGGTATATATTTTGTACTTGGTAAATATATGTTGAAAAAAATATGTGACTTAAATAAAATATTACCTGAATATCTGTTATAACATTGTTTCTTATCAATACTTTCAGAAAATTTGCAAATACTGTTTAGCAGTGATATTTGAATTATGTTAAACTACATCTCATATGTTCTAGAGAATATTTAGAAAAATCATACACGTATATTAATTTAGATATCATAAATTTATATTTTAGAAAAATCATATGTGTGTGTGTGAAGTACTCTGATGAGCATATATGGATAGAATACTGTGTTCCAATATTACTTGAAAGATTGTGTTTGGATTGTTATGATATCCATTTTACTTACAGTTCCTTTGCACTTAATTTTTTAGATAATTGCTATGGTACCTACATTCATTAAGTAACAACTGAATACCAGGAATCTAGAAGGAGGTTTAGGAAAAAATATATTTAGGATTTTCAAGATAAATTATTTGGCTCAGTTAGAAACATAGGTTTGTAGTACTCATACAGTGAAATATTTGCAAGGTAACATAAGAGGATGGAGACTAAAAAATAGAGAAAATATATCTTGAACTTCATCTTGGCAAGTTTTCTTTTTTCATTTTTGAGACTGAGGAAATAGCCAGCAGGAGAACATAGTCACAGTAATGCAGCAAAGAGCCAAGCTGAAAAAAGAAAGCATCAGAGGAGTAAGGATGTCAACGACAGCTGAGGTCAACAGAGAAGCTATCTGCCATAGACAATGTTCAGAATGGAGAACTAGAGAATGAAATCTGACTTGAAAGTAAAGTTTGATGGTGAATTACTTTTGTATTTAATTTTCAATTTTTGTTAATTTCAAATATTCAGTGCAATGATACATTGTTTGCAGTATTTTCAATAGTAGCATCATATAACACATCAATTGAAAAATGACGATAATCCAAATCTCTTTGATTCCAAACTCTGTAGTCATGATCATTCTGCTGTATATTAATAAAACTGCAATCAAAAGTAACTAAGGTCGGGGCTGGAGAGATGGCTCAGCGGTTAAGAGCATTGCCTGCTCTTCCAAAGGTCCTGAGTTCAATTCCCAGCAACCACATGGTGGCTCACAACCATCTGTAATGAGGTCTGGTGCCCTCTTCTGGCCTGCAAGCATACACAAAGAAAGAATATTGTATACATAATAAATAATAAAAATTAAAAAAAATAGATACCAAAGAAAATATTAAAAAAAAAGTAACTAAGGTCCTTAGACCAGCACAAATAATACTGAGTACAAATGCCAATAATAGACAAATAACATTGCAAGTACCTTAAGATTTACACATATAAAACATTGTTGTTGTTTTCCTCAGAACTCACTAGTTCTTCCAAGTAAATTTGGCACAGATGTATTTGTGCACGTGGGAACTTTGTTTTCTAAATGAGTAATGTTGAAGTTTGTGAGATGGAAAGAGTGGGCCAGCTACTAAGAAATAAAGGAGTAGCCAGGTAGTGGTTGCACATTGCTGGCAGAGGCAGGCAGACCTCTTTGATTTTGAGACCAGCCTGGACTACAGAGAAAACTCAAGGCCAGCCTTGTCTTCAGAATGAGTGTCAGGACACATTCCAAAGCTACATAGAGAAACCCTGTCTTGAAAACAAAAACAAAAAAAGAAAAAAAAAAAGGAAAGCAAAAAAAAAAAGAAGTGAGGGTATATACTTATACTTGATTTTCCTGACATCGTTTGAATTTGATTTTCTGAATGAGTTAATTGTTCACTGAATCTGATTAACAGGTGAACGTGGTAAGGAGTTTATGACCTTCTTCCAAAAGACAAATTGGAAGACAACTAACTTGTTCTTTCTTCTATAATAATAATAAAAAAAAATGTGTTTAACAACTTTGTAAACATGAAGACAGTGTCTGGAATGATATTTGTTCCAATATTAAAATATAGCCAGTATATATTAAAAAATAATTTTCATGGGTTCTTTCTCATACACTTTTGAGGTAAATAATCTGTAATTTTGTTGACATCCATTGCAATTCACATAGTTTCTTTTGTGAACTCATTCAGAGGATATAATAGTTTTGAACAATATGCTAAACTGAACAATATTATCTCTGTTTTACAGAAGACTGGACTGAGAGAGAAAGCAAAATGACATGTTCAATACCACTGACTATGTCACTAAACAGTCTGGATTAGAAGTCATTGTCTGTGATTTCCAGAAGAGCACGCTGGCAGAATATGGCTGAACAATTTCTTCATTTCACTGGAGGTATTTGTTAGCATTGCAAACTTCAAAACAAGTAAAGCTGGTTTTTAGATCTCTGCCGTCTTAATAAGATTGATCTTCAGTTTAAAAATAAAGGTATTAAAAATAAGGTATTTCATTAAAACAGAAGTAGGTTTAAATGTAATATATAATTTAACTCTATATCCACTTTTGTGAGAAAATCTGTGCTTTGTAAGAAAAAATGTATAATTATTGAGTGTTCTGTCAGCCATGCAATTAAATCAGATTATCATCCATGTTCTTCTTTGTCAGAACATAGTTATAATTTTAATATTTTTATTCATAAATTGTCAAGCTATGTGACTTCAATTATATAAATAAACACAAAATATACTATAAAACATCACAGTTTATTTTCACAAAAGCCATATTTATTGTATCCAAAACATTCTTTTGTACAACCAAGCATATGATCTACAGATGGAGGGTTTTGCCCCTTGATTTGTGATCTTTATAATTTTCCATTTTTTATTGTTTGTAATAGGTTTATCCATGACATTTAGCAGAGTAGAAATGAAAGGGTATTCTGCTTATGTTTATTATCAGTAAATTATCAGGATTCATGAAATTAACCCAAATAATAACTCATTGCTATTATAGTTCACTATCAGGTGGTGAAAGCTTACTTGGTTCCAAGTTTGCCAAGAATTTATTAATTTTTTAACTTTACCTTTTTATATTTTATTTTTTAAACAATCTTTTTTTTTTAAGTTACAAACTAATCCCAGTTTCCTCTCCCTCCCCTCTCCTCACTTCCCCCACACTCCTCCAATGTCATTTCTCATCTATTCCTCAGAGAGGATGAGACCTCCCATTGGAAGTCAGAAAAATCTGTCACATCACGTGATTCAGGACTAAAAGCCCTCCTCCCTGTATTAGGCTGAAAAAGGTATCACTCCATAGGAAAAGGGCTCCAAAATTTCAGTTTTTGTACCAGAGATGAGTACTGATTCTATGATCAGGGGGCCAACAAACTAAAATTTTATCATGATGGTCTGTTGGATTTTGTACAGTTATGTTTTCATAGCCCATTAGTATTAGTTTATGTTGTTTTATTTATTAACATAGTGTTACTTGAATTGATTGTCATAGATTGGATAAGTTCTTTAAAACTAAAATGAATACAAAAATTTCAAGATATTTAAATTACATGCTTTTTTGCTATGTTATTACTTTTTATGCTTTGTAAAATCATTTTTTTTGTTTAATCAATGTTTTCATATAAAATGTTTTTATTCTCTCAGATCCTTCTACCCACACAATTTATGTCCTTCCTCAAACTATAACCCCTCAAAGAAAACACAAACAAACAAAACAGTAACACAAAATACCAATGCAAAAATTCTACTTATAACAGAGACTTTTTTGTGCTGAGAAGCAACTCCTGGGATCTGCTGTGGAGTGTGGTTGACATACCCAGTGACACTCCATTGTAGAAAACTGATTTGTCTCTACTACAGGTATTGGCTTTGGGGGATCCTATTCTCGTCATATTTATATCTTGTTCCGCCTAGATGTAATGGGGAGGGCCTTGGACCTTTCACAGAGCAAGGTGCCTAGCCCTCTCTTAGGATTGGAGAGGGTGGTGTAGGAGGGGGTGTGAAGGAATTGGAGGAGAGGAGGGGGTGGAAATTTGGATTGGTATTTTTTTTAAGTCTAATAAAAAAGAAACATAAATAAATAAGGTTTTCTCTATAAAAATGCAATGCTTTAAAAATCAAGTTTTGTATTCTTGTTGTTAGGATGAGTATTAATTTATTTTCAATTTTTTGATTAATATTGTCCTATAAATAAAAAATGTTTTTGCAAATCATTTTTTGCACTACCTAAAGTTATTTTCTGTTGTGAGAGCTCCTTCCACTCCTTCAGCCAGTAGCTGCTGAGATACCAGACCATTGGGGTATGGGCTCTCTTCCTTTAAAAAATATTTGGTGATTCTATTTTTTCTTCTAATTTCTTGTTATGTAAATATTATAAACTCAGAATTGACTGAAAAATAACTTAAGGTGTGACTTAAAATGGACATATTTCAGAAAAGAAAAGTCCATCAATACTTGTACAAGATTACTCCTAAGAATATTATAAATTGTTACTAAGGTCAGAGGAAAAGAAAGAGTTGGGTTTCTTTAGTGGCTTAAAATGATGTCACATTTGGCTAAATAAAGATTCCCAGAATTTAGAGACAATAAACTTAGCTTAATATACAATACTCAGAAGGACATTTGTTTTCTTCTTTCAATGACCAGGAAGCAATACTAATATTGAACCAAACTAATCTTTACCTTAGAACAGTTTGCTTTAAAAGAAAATAAACTACAGTATTGGTAAAAATCAATTGCATGATCACTAATTCTCAGAGGAGTCTGATGTTCCCTACTCAATGAAATATTTATGTGTAAGAACCTATACAGAAAGGTATTTTCCTTCTGGAACATTGTCAATAAGGGTATAAAAATCCTGGATAACTCAGTGGAAAAAATGCATCTGTGTAGTTCAACCAAGTTTCTCTTGAAATCTTGACATTGCATCCTTAGTGATGACATTCCCTCAGAAGAAAGACCTAGTACTTGTGTTGGAAAAGTTATGAAGATTTATATTTCAATCGAATCTTAAATTGTACTGCATATTCTCTGTTGAATTATTACCAAAGTGCCCCCTTGCATCTACCCTAAAAGAAATGCATTTAGTGATATATATATATATATATATATATATATATATATATATATATCTCCTAGGTAATTAAGAGTAAAATAGAATCTATGTAAAAGAAGAAGAGATTGCCCACTCACTGCTCAGAATTAATTGCTTTGTATGAACTATTCATATATAAATAACTATCAATGAATGAATGACACAATAAAAACACACTGAAAATAAATGTATTTAAACAAATATAATACTAGGAGAATAAAATGAAGTTAAAATCAAAGTAGAAGTCGAACAAATTTGGGGACAGATATCTGTCCCCAATGAAATATAATAGCAAGCCTTGAATTTAAGTTACTTTGTTTAATAAAAATATAGTTGCTTTGCTAAAAAGCTTTCATCTATTAGGTGGTTGTTAGTGCTGTTCACTTGCTACCCCCACCAAGAGTAAGGATGCAGCTCAGCTAGCAGAAAAGATGCCGCTTCATCCTCTCACGTTGTAATAGACTCTGCAGTATTTGTTTTACCCATTTTGCCTCACTTGTTGAGCTCTGTGATTATTTGCTCCTGAAATTGCTTCAAATATATGAACACAAAAAATGATTGATTTAAAACATGGAATTTGGCAAATGATTACACATAATGTGCTATAATTACTTTCAGTGGAGCTTCCATGAATTTTTCATAAGGATAAGAAGTGCAGAGTAAGTAATTAATTGATGAAGGTTTTCTATTTACATAGTGAATGTATTTAGAACTTATGGATTATAACAATTGTTCTGGTTGACTAAAATTAGAATAAATATTTGAATGTTGTATGAATACATCATTAAAGTTATTAGATCTCCTAAGCAAATTATGTGAACTGATTAAAACAACTATAATTATTTTTACCAGGGCTATTAAAATTTTAGCAAGGCTGAAAATTTTCTCTCCATATTTATATATGAAGAATTTAGTTATATATATATATGGAACATTGATATAAATATATATCAATAATATATACATATATTAGATAGAAAGATATTAAAGTTAATATGCAATTTTAAAGTACCAGTCAGCTGAAAACAAGAATTTCATTGGTCCTTAACAGAATCCATTTTTTAATTCATACATAAAAAGATTTATCACTTACTTCAATTACTGTTTATGATTCATCCTCAGTTAAATATTCAAGTTTACTTCTTATAAGATAGATTTTTCTTCACCAAATTATAGGTCAGCCTCACTTCTTGTTACTCCCTAAATGAGACCTTCTCTGCCCAGTGTTCAATACTTTCACATATTCTTCCCTACCCATTTCCCACCAACATTTTCTTATGACACCATATGCATCCTCAAAAAGAATAAGCAAAATGTCATTGTTTACACCTCTGAGACTTTGACAGCACCACTTTTTAGAATCTACTTATGTTTGAAATTTCATAACACAATGTGGAACCAATTTAATAAGAATTATAAGGTACAGAAGAGCCACTTCATATTTCATCATGACAAAGAAAAATATCCCTGAGATAATCTATATGGAATCTTTGCATTTTATAGGGAAATAATATTAATAACACATATATTTTCTATGTTAATTTAGTCTTGGTTGTTAAGTATGAACCTAGCATTTTATTATCTTCTTTCCTACACCAGCAAATGAGAAGAAAAAAACATTTGTGTCTTACTTTTCTTTTGCCATGAAGACATTCCATGACCTAGGATACTTATAGAAGCAAGAGTTTTTGGTGGGCTTGAAGTTTGAAAGGGTGTCAAAGGCTTTCTCTCATTCTGTGAGCTTCTTTATATGTATTTAAAGTATTTTTGTGTTTGCTTTTTTTTACTTGTTTTCTTTTATGTACAAAGGCTTATTTTAATTCTGTGAGATTGCATTTAGTAAGATGGGTCTTATTTCTTATATCAGTGGAAATGTTTATTCAGACATTTCTAGTCTATGTCTGTAAATTAACTAATACTCCATCTTTTTTACTGTAGTAATAACAGGACACCAGCTCTTATGTTGAGAGCCTTGATCTATTTGGAATCTATCATTATGCAAATGGAAAATAAAAATACAGTTTTATTGTTCCAAATTTTGAGAAACAGTTATCCCAGAGTCATTTGTTACAATACTGTCTTTTCCAGTGTAAACTTTTTTGGAATAAATCTCAAAAAACCAGTTAAGTGCTTATTAAAACTTGTGTGAATTTGTATCTGGTTCTTTAGCTCTACTTTATTGATCTACATAGCTGGTTTCATGCACACCCAAGCTGAATTTATTACTATGGCAGTATTCCACAAATTGAAAGCAGTTGTGGTCATAATCTAAAGCTGTAAGCTTTTGTTCATTTTTTTTTATATAGATTGCTTTTACTTTCTGTGGTTCCAGATGAATTCTGGATATTTTTTTTCTACACCTTTGGAAAATGTTCTTTGAATTTAGATTGGTATCACACTTATTCTGTAGTGGTTTTGATATAGTGGTTATTTTTACAGTATTTATTCCATTAGCACAGAAAAAAATAAATTGAAGAACATGTGGAATCAAGAAGAGGTTAACAAAACCCAAAGATATGAGAGAAATATTTCTGTAAATCATCTAGCAAGTAAACTAATCTGAAAATATAACTTGAGCAAGAGTTGGAAAAGATATAACCTGCCAAGGTCAATAATGCCATTTCTAGAAGACATAGGTTATTAAATTAAAAGTCAATCATATGCCAGAGCATATCACCCTATGAGTTATTTATCATATAGGTCACAATGATTTCCAAAACAACAGAGGATCTTGCCACTACACTAGAAAGCCCTATTGCTAGCATATCCTTCACTGTAGGACATAAAGACATTAATCTCAAACAATCTTGGAAACTTCTTCTCTCCTGGCTAGTTTATATAGTATGAGAAGCTTATACAAAGTCTACTAGAATACAAAGGAAATCAAGGGTTTCAGTCAGTGCTTAACTCTGAATGCTATAATTATCCAGGCAAAATATGCTTGCTTATGCAATACTGCTAGAATTATTATAACTAACCATTTCATGTTTGAACTTGGGGCCATCTTAGCAAGAGGAAATTTCATGCATATACTGTATTCCTTGTCCAAATCCAATGGATTGGCTAGGTCATACACCCTAGGGTATATAACCAGCTATCATTATTTTGTTAAATACTCATACTGTCGAATTGTCTTCTAAACATTTATGTCTCTATACATATGGACCTAGGTTATTTTACACTTTGGACATGGAAGGTTCTTTTATTTATTTATTTATTTATTTATTTATTTATTTATTTATTATGTATACAATATTCTGTCTGTCTGCAGGCCAGAAGAGGGCACCAGACCTCATTACAGATGGTTGTGAGCCACCATGTGGTTGACTGGGAATTGAACTCAGAACCTTTGGAAGAGCAGGCAATGCTCTTAACTTCTGAGCCATCTCTCCAGCCCCATGGAAGGTTCTTTTTGCATTGAACAACAGTCAATGGAAAAACCCATAACAGATCAGAGTCCTAAGAATTATAGACTAAGCACTCAGCCTTAAATCTGACATTCATATGCCCAACTTCCACAAATGATATGGGATTATCATAGAAAAGAAAACAGAAAGAATGTAAGAGCAGGAAGATGGAGAGGATGCTGTGAAATTCTGTTTTCTGGATGGGAGATAGCTGTTGCCACAGCGGGGGTTACCTGCATAAGACCTACATATGAATAAGATACCCCAAATCAAGACAGACAGAGTAGATGATCCCAAGATTCCACATCTACTAAGGATTTATTAACAGTGAATAGTTGCTATGGTGTTCAACAATAATTTTTCATTTAGAAAATGGGTGCTCTTCATACTCCAATAGATATCCCCATGCCATGCACATGTAATCAGAACTAACTGGATTTAGTGGTTATCCAAAATTAATATTAAAAAGGTGAGCATTATGGGGAGATATGGGGGAAGTTGGGAGAGAGGCTGATATGAACAAATTTTATAACATATATATATATATATTATAATTTTCTAAATAAAACATATATTCTTTGAATAATTAGAATATAATAAAGGCTTAAATGAATAAAAAAAATCACTAACCAAAATAGGCTCAAAAAACAAGCTTTTTTTGAGGAAATACGTATCTAGAAAGAAGCTACAAAATTGTTGGAAATTTCTGAAGAGAAACAAAAATCTGCAAGCTAAAATCAGCAAAGTATTAGTTTGTTTCTAGAGATATGGGGTTTGAGCTGGTGAGGAGGTGGCAAGGGTCTGGGAAGATTTAAATAGGGGAAACTGTGATCAGAACATACTTTTGGAAATTAAAAAAAATGAGAAAAGAAAACCCTCATCTCCGCTATCTTTCTAAAAGTCAGCAGTAGAACGCATTTTAAGCTACAGTAATAAGGATATAAAAAATGCTCATGAATACTTCTTTGAGTTATGTATCTTATCAGTATTGACCACTACTGAATTAAGGTTTAAAATAAAGTGTGAAACATGGAAGTAGCCTATACACAGAGATGTGCCTGATAAATATTTGGTATTGAATTCAAAGCTCAAAATGATACCTTAATCCTTAACCATAACATTTAAGAATCAAAACAAAGTGGGGCAAGCTGCAATCACTCAGTCTATTATAACAGCTGACATTTTTTAAATGAAATTCTTTACAGGTAAGAATATGAAAGACCCAGTACACATATTCAATCCTCACATTTACTCAACTCAGTTTATTTCTATATTATATGGAAATATAACTTTTGAAATCCTCCTATCTCAAAGGAACACTGAAATACAGGCTGCAACTATACAGAGAGGCCCAAGAGGTGATGACCACCCACCCAGAGGGCCAACCACTCTCTAGGCTTTCCATACTGGAACAAAACCCTGGGCCATCCCACATCTGCCTCAGCTTCTCTAACAAGTCAACAGACAAGCTTTCTGCAGGTAGGCTGTTCTAATGCTCCTATCCCATCGATCAAACCCTGTAAGGAACAAGTCTTATTTTGGCCACAACCCTCCTATTCCCCATGACCTGGGAGGAACTCTGAAACACAGGCTGTGATTACATAGAGAGGACCAAGATGTAGGCTGCTCCAACAGCACCACCCCTTCGATCTTACCCAGTAACCTCAAGTATCACTCTGCCGCCTACCCTCCTATCCCCCACAACCTCAGAGAAAATATGAGGAATCTGAAGCACAGCCTTAAACTACAAGAGACAACCAAGAGAAGAACTCTGATGCACAGGCTGTGACTGCACAGAGTGGATCAAGGGATCAAACCAAGAGAGAAGACCAAGAGCCAAGGAAGACCTCAGGAGCTCCCTAAGACACAGATAGTGACAGTACTGAGCAGTTCAAGAACAATTTCCAATGACACAGACAGTAATTTCAAGGATTGGACCAAGAGGCAAAACACCGATGGCACCATTTGGAGGAAGAGATGGGTGGATGAAAATGGAAAAATTCTACCAACAACCTAAAAAGCAATATGATAACACCAGAACCCAGAGGTCACACAACAGGAAGATTTGACCATTCTAACACAGAAAAGGCAGAAGAAAATGGTTTTGAATATATCTTTATGAGGATGATGAGGATCTTTAAAGAGGAAATTAAAAATTACCTTAAAAAAATAGAGGAAAAGATGAACAAAAAATTAGAAGAAAACAAGAAAGCAAATGAAAAACAATCAAACAGGTGAAGCAAACCATTTAAACAGTACAAGACTTGAAGAGTGAAATAGAAGCAATAAGTAAAACATAAATTGAGGAAATTCTGGAACTTAAAAAAGTGGGTAGATGAACCAGAACTACAGATGTAAGCATAATCAACAGAATACAAGAGACAGAAGAGAATCTCAGGTGTTGAAGATACTATACAGGAAATAGATTCATTGATCAAAGAAAATATTAAATCCAAAAAATATCTTAACACAAAATATCCAGGAAATCTTGGGTACCATGAAAAAAAAAAAAAACCTAAGACTAATAGGAATAAAAGAAGGAAAAGAAATCCAGTTCAAAGGCACAGAAAATATATTCAACCAAATCAGAGATGAAAAATTACCTAACCTGAGGAAGGATATCCCTATGAAGGTACAAGAAGGTTACAGAACATCAAATAGACTGGATCCCTCCAAGAAAAGTTACCTCATCATAAAATAATACAGAATAAAGAAAGAATATTAAGAATTGCAAAGGAAAAAAGGTCAAGTATATATAAAGAAAGATGTTATCAGATTTATACCTGACTCTGACTTCTCAAAAGAAACCAGAAAAGCCAGAAGGTCCAAGAAAGATGTGCTGCAGATACTATGAAACCCTGGATTCAATCCCAGACTACTATATCCAGCAAAGCTTTCAATCTATATCAATCAATGGAGAAAACAAGATATGTCATGACAAAACCAGATTTAAACATACCTATCCACAAATCCAGCCCTATAGATAGTAGTAGAAGAAAACTCAAAATCAAGAAAGCTAACTGCACCCACAAAAACACAAGCAACAGATAACCTCATAGCAGTGGTCCCCAAAGAAGGAAACATACAGACACTTACCACCAAAAATAACAGGAATTAACAATAACTGGTCATTCGTATCTCTTAATATCAATAAATTCTCCTATAAAAAGGCACAGGCTAAGAGAAAAAATATGAAAGCATGATCCATCCTACTGCTGTATACAAGAAACACAACTCAACCTCAAAGATAGACATTACCTCAAAGTAATGGTCAGAAAAAAGATTTGCCAATCAAATAGACCTAAGAAACAGGCAAGTGTACCTATCCTAATATCTAACAAAATAGACTTCAAATCTAAAATCAATCAGAAGAGATAGAGAAGAACACTTTATATCCATATCAGGAACAATCCATTAAGATGAAGTTTCAATTTTGAACATGTATGCCCCAAATACAAGAGCACACATATATGTAAAAGACACATTACTAAGGTTAAGCCACACATCAAACCCCGCACACTAATAGTAGGAGAATTCAACACCCCACTCTCCCCAATGGACAGGTCTGCTAGACAGAAACTTAATAGAGAAGTAAGAGAGCTAGCAGATGTCATGATTCAAATGCACTTAACACATCTACAGAACATTTCACCCAAACACAAAAGAATATACCTTCTTCAGAGCACCTCATGGAACCTTCTCTAAAATTGACCACATACTTTGTAACAAAGCAAACCTCTACAGATACCAAAAAATGGAATAAACCCCTGTATCTTATCTCATCACCATAGTTTAAAGTTAGAATTTAACAACAACACTAATTGTAGAAACCCTACAAACACTTGAAAACTGAGCAATGCTCAATTGAACCACCACAGGGTCAAGGAATAAATTAAAAAGAAATTAAAAACTTCCTAGAATTCATTAAAAATGAAAGCACAACATGCCAAAACCTATGGGACACTATGAAAATAGTGCTAAGAGAGAAGTTCATAGCACTAAATGCCTACATAAATAGTGGGGAAATCTTATACTAGCAACTTAACAGCACACTTAATAGCTTTAGAGCAAAAGGAAGCAGACTCACCCAGATGGAGTAGACTATAGGAAATAATCAGACTGAGGGCTGAAATCAATAAAATAGAAACAAACAAGACAATACAAAGATTCAATGAAACAAAGAGCTGGTTCTTTGAGAAATCAACAAGATAGAAAATCTTTATTCAAACTAATCAAAAGACGTAAGAGAACAACCAAATTAACAAACTAAAAAATGAAAAGGGGTACATAACAACAGACAAGGTGGGAAATCCAGAGAATCATTAGGTCATACTATGAAAACCTGTACTACAAAAATAAAGAGGAAAATGTAAAAGAAATAGACAATTTTCTGGATAGGTACCACATACCAAAATTAAACCAAGACTAGGTGAACAAGTTAAAAAAAACTTTCAGGAAGTAGAAGCAAGGAAACAGACTACAAAGGAAATAGAAGCAGTCATTAAAACCCTCCAAAAAAAAAAAAAAAAAAGACTAGGCCTGGATGGTTTCAGTATACAATTCAACCATAAGTTCAAAGAAGAGCTAATACGTATGCTCCTCAAATTGTTCCACATATTTAAAACAGAAGTAACATTGCCAAACTCTCTATATGAGGCTACAGTTACCCTTATATAGAAACCACACAAAGACTCAATTAAGAAAGAGAATTACAGACAAATCTCACTCATGAACAATGAACATTGATACTCAAAAAAGTACTACCTGAAACCAATAACACATCAAAAAAATCATTCACCATAGTCAAGTTAGCTCATAATAGAGTCATAGATAGTTCAACATATGAAAATTATCAATATAATTCATCAAATAAAAAACTGAAAGAAAAAAAAACAAAAACATCCCATTTGATGTTGAAAAAGCATTCAACAAAATCCAACACCCATTCATCATAAAGGTCTTGGAGAGATCAGTGATACAAAAAATTTATCTAAACATTATAAAAACAATATACAACAAGGTGACAGTCACCATCAGTATAAATGGAGAGAAATTCAAAGTGATTCCACTAAAATCAGGAACAAGACAAGTCTGTTGACTTTATCTATATCTATTTAACAATGTTATTGGATTTCTGGCTAAAGCAATAAGACAACAAAAGGAGATCAAGGGGATACAAATTGGAAAGGAAGAAATCAAACTTCATTATTTGCAGAAGATATGATAATATACATAAGCAACCCCATAAAATCTACCAGAGAAGTCCTACACATGATAAATACATTCAATTATGTGGTAGGACACAAAATCAACTCAAAAATAAGAGGCTGAGAAAAAAAGCAGAGATTTCACAGATAACATAAAACATTTTGGGGTGACACTAACCAAAGCAGTGAAAGACCTGTTGTTTGGGAGGTCCTTCTGTTTATGTGTTGCTTTTATTGGTTAATGAATAAAGAACTGCTTTGATCCTATGGCAGGGAAGAACAGAACTAGGCTGGGAGAAAAAAGGTTGGAGTCAGAGAGAAGCCATGGAGCCACCACCAGAGTCAGACATGCCACTGCCATGTGGCCACTGTAAGCCACATTGTCATGTGGAGATACACAGATTAAAGGAGATGGGTTGAATTAATAATAGTTAGACAGTAGGAAGCTAGAGCTAACGGGCCAATCAGTTATTTAATAACTACAGTTTCTATGTGATTATTTTGGTTCTAAACTAACCAGGCAGCCAGGAACCAACAAGCAGCCTCTCCTCCAACAGACTTGTTCAAGAAGAACTTTACATCTTTAAAGGAAAAACTTGAAGAAGATTCCAGAAAATGGAAATGTCTCCCATGCTTTTGGATAGATAGGATCAACATAATAAAAATACAATCCTACCAAAAGCAATCTATAGATTCAATGCAATCCCCATCAAAATCTTATTACAATTCTCCACAGACCTTGAAAGAACAATACTAATCTACAAATGGAACTACAAAAAAAAAAAAAAACAGGATAGCCAAAACAATTCTGTACAATAAAGTAACTTCTGGTGGCATCACCATTCCTGACATCAAGCTCTACTATAGAGCTACAGAAATTATCACAGCTTAGTATTAACATAAAAACAGACAGGTTGACAAATGGAATCCAATCAATGACTCAAATATTAATCCACACACCTATGAACACCTAATTTTGAAAAAGAAGCTAAAAATATAAAATGGAAAAAGAAAACATCTTAAACAAATGGTACTGGCATAACTGAATATCAAATGTAGAAAAATTAAAATAGATCCATACTATCCCCATGCACAAAATTCAAATCAATGTTGATTAAAGACATCAATATATATCCAACCACACTGGACCTAATAGAAGAAGAGAAGGTAGGAAGTAGCATTCAATGTATAAGAACAGGAGACCTTCGTAAATACAACTCCAGCAGCACAGACACTGAGAAGAACAATAAAAAAAAAAAGATGAGCCCTCCTGAAACTGAGAAGCTTCTGTATAGCAAAAGACACAGGCAATAAGACAAAAAGGCAGACTACAGAATGGGAGATTTTCAGTAACCCCACATCAGACAGAGGACTGATCTCCAAAATACTTAAACAGTGCAAGAAATTAGACGCCAAAATTCCAAATAATCAAATTAAAAAATGGGGTTCAGATCTAAAGAGAGATTTCTCAACAGAAAAATGTCAAATGGCTAAAAGACACTTAAAAAACGTTCAACTTCCTTAGTCAACAAGGAAACACAAATTAAAACAGCTCTGAGATACCACCTTACACTAGTCAGAATGTCTAATATCAAAAACACCAATGATAGTTTATGGTATAGACAATGTGGAATAAGGGTAACACTCCTTCATTGCTGGTGGGAATGCAAACTTGTATAACCACTCTGTTAATCAGTCTTGTGGTATCTCAGAAAACTGGAAATCAGCCTACCTTAGGACTATCAATACCACTTTTGGGCATATACCCAAAAGATGCTCAATCATACTACAAGGACATTTGTTTAACTATGTTCATTGCAGCATTATTTGTAATAAGCAAATCTGGAAACAGCCTAGATGCCCTGCAACCAAAGAATGGATAAATAAAATGTGGTACATTTACACAATGGAGTACTACTCAGTGGTAAAAAGCAATGCTATCTTGAAATTGGTATGAAAATGAATGGAATTTTAAAAAGCATCATGAGAGAGGTAACGCAGACCCAGATAGATGAACATTGTATGTACTCACTCATAAGTAGATACTAGCTGTAAATAACAGATTTTTAATCCATGACCCTAGCAAAGCAAACTAACAAGGTGAACCCTAACAGAAACATATATAAATCCCTCTGGGAGGTGAAAATAGTCAATATCTCCTGACAATATTGGGAACATGACGGTGGGGGAAGAAGAGAGGGTAGAAGGGGAGGAGGAATGGAGAAATAGAGGAGGGAGGAGAACTTCAGGAAATGGGTTAGTCAACATGGTGGAAGAATAGAGGTGGAGCGCAAGGAAAGAGATATTTTGATTGCAGGAGTTATTATGGGGCTAGCAAGAGAAATTCTCAGAAATCTACAAGGACAACCCCATCTACAATCCTATGCAATAGTGGAGACGGTGCCCTAACTAGCCTTGCCCTGTAGTCAGATTGATGGCAATCTTAATGTCACCATAGATCCTTCATCCAGAAACTATTTGAGATGGGGTAGAGAAACACAGTTGAGCACTGGGATGACCTCCCAGTGTCCAATTTTAAGAGTGGAAGGAGTGAGAATATGAGCAAAGTAGTCAAGCACATGATGGGTACACCCACTGAAACAGGTTAACTGAACTAATGGGTGCTCACTAACTCTGGCCACAACAGGGATGCAACTATCATAGGACCAATCTAGACACTCTAAATATGGTGACAGGGGCATGGCTGAGGCATACTGCATGGCCACTGGCAGTGTTACCAGGATTTGTCCTTGCTGCTTGTACTGGCTTTTCGGAACCCATTCTCTCTAGATGGATACCTTCCTCAGGCTAGAAACAGTGAGAGGGCTTGGTCCTTCCTTTGAACAATGTGCATTATCCTTTCTGGAGAGTGGATGGGCAAGTGGGATGGAAGGGATTGGATACTGGGATTGGTGCTTAAAATGAGGAAAGATAGTTTTATATTTTCAAAATTAAAATATCTAACTTTAATGGTTTTCCAACTAAGACTATTCCATCATAATTATCTCTTCAAGGTCAACATTATCTTTAGCAGATATCATTTCTCCCTGTTGGACTGTATTTAAACTAAACAAGTTTGAGATATTTACTACCTGGAGTTTTTAATGAATCAAAGCAATCTCAGCATATGCTGCAGGTATGAATAGTGTTAAGCAATAAGCATTAAGAGAAATGGAGTTAAGTGTAGGTGTTAGCCTATTTAGCCCCAGTGAACAATACTGTAAATGAAGGTCATTATAAAGGGCATTTATTTTCTCACTACTGAAATGTATGCTTGCTGATAGATTTTGATTCTGGTGCTTGACAACCACAGTCTCTCTATCTCATCATTTTGTCTTTCTTCTGTGACACATGCACCTCATTATATGGTATCAGTTCTGCCATGCTATGGGTATACACCAAGATTTCTTTTAGCCTTCATCATATATATATA
>NW_026067933.1:163874-193823 GCF_014885135.2 Alexandromys fortis
TGTGACCTTTGTTATAGGATTGGTCTCAAAATAAAGTATTAATCAGACATAGGGCTTCTATATACAACTAGGAAAGTATAGTTCAAGGCTTAGCAACTTGAATAGTATAGGAAATGGTAAATGTGCTGTGTGTGACAACTGCACAGTTGTTTGAGATGAAATAATAAAACTCTACATTAGATGTACAATTAGCCTTTTGCTTGCTGTCTATATTAAAAGCAAATCTTTCCTCTCCGTGAATAGATTTATTTCATCTAAAGTCCTCCTGTTAGTGTATGGACTATTAAGCACACCTCCCTTTGTTATGAATAATATAAAAAATCCATACAAAGTGAAATTATACTCTATACTCTTCCTGTAAGAAATGCCAACATTAAAAATGAACTGTTAAATGTAAAAAAATATTTTTCTGCATATAAAAAATCCTGATAGATGGATTTTTTTCTTGTAGAAAAGCTAGATAATTCTGTTTTTGAACTTTAAAGATGTCTACTTAATTAGAATAAGGAATCATATTTACTGTGTTGATGAAATTGTTCACCAGGTAAAAAATAGCACAGAAGGTATTTGATAAAATTTGTAGCTGTTTATCATATTTCTTTTATTCTGGTATTGGGAAAAGTCATTGTCTGTTCAGACATAACTATGCAAATGGCACTGCATGGCGTCAGCAGGGCTTTCAAATGTCTATGGGAGTGAAGTTTAGGCCTGAGGCATCCTTCACCTCTAAGGTAAGATCAGATTTAAATGTAGATTCCTGGAAGGGGGATGCCTGGAAGTCCAATTGGGTTATAAATGTTTCCAACACAGCAGGAATAAAGAGTTGTTGGATTGCCTGGAGGCTTACTGAGGGCTTTAAGCACTTTCATTTACAGAAAAATATTCCGAAGCTATAGCTATCATCAACGCATTAAAATTATCACATTTTCTTACCTTTTTCTTTCACATTTTAATCTGCACCAGAGAAGCAATAGTAAACACTTCTTAGAGCCTCTGAGCTCTCAGGAAATCTCCTGGGAGCTTGTTTCTGGAATATCTGAGTATTGTTTCCTTGGCATTAAATTTCAAATTCATCTCGCGATATAAACTATTAAGGTTTCAAATATATTTTATACTAATGCTGGATCATTTACCATAATACTCTCTAAAATGTATCTATTATGTCTAATTTCAATTCTACAAGTTTCCTCTCTATCATGTAAATATCAGGAGATGCCTGGAAAAGTGAATAACAGATTTTTCAAATCCTTTTTCTTTCTCTTAAGATATTGGTAAGTCTCTGGTTCTCCTGAACAAACTAATAGACAAGTCTTAAAAACAATCTTGAGCTCCTTCTTCCTTAAGAAACTGATATTTATATTTCAAGTCCAAGATGAGAGCATTCCCATTAGGTTGTCCTACTGAGAAATAGTCATGTATAATGCACAGAGGGATGCTGAGAGCAATCTTCCAATGCATTACAATTTTTATACCAGAACATATGACAATCTAATACCATGGTTTAAAGACCTACACCTTTATACTGTGAAAAGGACACTAAAAATGTTGAAGAATGAATGCATTTCTGTTTTATTCCCATTTTTTTCTATTTTGGATGAGAATAAAACCTGTTTCTATAGTTAAGATTCATTTATTAGACAGGTCCAAATTAAAGCAGTCTTGGTATTTAGACACATTAGGCAGTGCTTCACAAAATGGGATTATGATGTGGGAGCTGCAAGAAATCAAATTACCGTTTTACAGAAGAAACATATGGTAATCAAATAGGGAAATGTAATTCATTCACTTATTTACTCATGTATTTACCTATTCATAACAATTACTTATAATCTTCATATGTTACCTTATTTTCTAAACACTGAGCCCACAAAATGAATGACGAACACAGTAATTGTATACCTTAGACTCCAGCAAAAAAAAAAAAAAAAAGAATGAAAGAAAGAAAGAAAGAAAGAAAGAAAGAAAGAAAGAAAGAAAGAAAATATCATTTGTGTCAGGGGAGTATTGATTTTTAAAAAGTCATGGAAATATAAAACTAACCAGAAGAACACACAGATATAATTAAGAAAATATACCAAAATAATAAAAATGCAGATATCATCAAATCAATGATGCAAAAACTTCAAATATAAATAAACTGAAAACAAAATATCAAAGAATATTCTAAAATATTTTAATGGCAACAAATTTTATAGGTACCTTAAGCTACATATTGAAATTCTATATAAAAACAAATAGTAAAATATAAAACCTTACTGAAAGTGAAAGAAAAGAAAGCAAAATTAGTTAGACAAAATATTACTTTGCAAAAGAATGTAAAAATAAAAATTAAGGTCACTACATGTTAATCAAGGGGTCAATTCCAAAACTGAGTATAAAATAGTTATGGTAACTCCCATTTGTAATCACAGTACTCAAGACATGGAAGCAGGAGGATTACCATTCTATTTTTTTAATGGCAACCCAGGCTACACAGTGATTTCCAAGAAATGCTGATATATAAGTGTGAACCCAATGTTGTAGGATAATGCTATTGTATGGTGTAATGATTTATCACTCATATTAATTTAGTAAAATGCTGATTGGACAGTAGCCAGGCAGCAAGTATAGACTAAGAAAATTCTGGGAAGAAAAGGAAAGTCAGCCACAAGCAACACACAAAATGTAGTAGGTGGTCACTATTTCATTCCCAGCTACCCAGACCCCAAATAACCATACAATAAATAACCATATTATTTGCAATACTGTTTGCCAATAGCATTAATGTATTGCTAGCTAGCTCTTATATCTAAACTTAACCAATTCCTATTATTTTATATTTTCCCATGAAGCTTGTGGTCTACTGTCAAGATTTCAGCTACAAGCTTACATCTTTCCCCTCTGGCAGCTATATGGTGTCTCTCCAACTCTGCATTCTTTCTCCCAGCATTCAGTTTACTTTTCTCTGCCTAGGTCTACTCTACCCTATCACAGACCAAAGCAAATTCTTTATTCATTAACCAATAAGAGCTGCACATATACAGAAGGATTTACCACACCAAAAGAGGAAGCAATCTGAGAATGCCTTACTGAAAAAAAGGTAACAAGCCCTGTAGTTAAACATAGACAAGAACTTTGGGTTAATTTAAGTTTTAAGGGCTTGTTAATAATAAGCCTGAGCTAATATACCAAACAGTTTTTTTTTTTTTTGAGACTGAACAGCTGGAGCACTGGATGGGACAGAAACGTTCATCTACAGAACCCTGTCTCAACAAAAGAGAAAGAAATCATAAAGATACAATATATACATATTTTTAAAATGGTATACTTAAAACATGAATGTGACACAAGCAGTTCAGTCTAGTGGATGAACTTGGTTGCACTACAATGGTGGGGAGATAGTTAGTACAAGACACTGTTTACACCAATGGACAGAAAAGAGGGAAATGAGCCAATATAGAAACACTAATTGTATAGATAAAACACACACTACTGCAATATTTCATCTAACTGTTGTAGAGTATGTATTATTCTCATATGTTTATAAAACATTCTATATCACAGACTTGATGCTGAACAGCAAATCAATCTTTGCATAGTATAAATAAACATAAAAATTGAAGTCATATAATTACCCTCTTAAAACTTTATTGAATAAAACCAGAAACTGTCAAAAGAAAGATGTTTAGAAAATGTCTGAATTCATATAAACTAAATTGCATGCTACATAATAAACAACACATCACTAAGTAAGTTAAAAATGGTTGAAAGAAGTGGAAATAGAAGCATAAAATACCAATATTTAAAAAATACAGGAAGAGATGTATTTACAGGGAAAATTATAGCAATGAGTCGTTGAGTCGCAGTAATGGGAAGGCTTCACTATACGAGCCTAACTATTCATCTCATGATATATGAAAGAAAGATTGACAGAAGAAGGTAAAAAACAACAAAATCAAAATAGATAAATAAAGTAGACTAAAATGTTAAGTGAAAATGAATATAAGTCTTTATATAGACTGATTAAGAGTAAATAGAAGTCTGAAATAACTAAAGTATGATAATAGAAACACTAGAACTATTGCCAAAAAATATAAAGATCATTAGCAACTTTAATAAACAACAGAGGTGACAAATAAGAAAACCTAGCATTGACAGACCACTCTTTATGAATGTCTGTCAACGTTAAGCCAAAAAGCACAAGGAATCTTATCTGATAAATTACAAGTGGCAAAGGTGAGTAAGTAGTAAAATTCTCCCAATACAGAAACAGTGTGATATGGTACCTTCACTTCTGAATATCATCATTTTTTAAAAAATTAAAGACCACAAATTCACCTCAAAAGACTTTTATAAGTTAAAATTTCATATTAATTTATGTCATGAAACAAGTATTACTCTGATACCAAAAATAGACAGTGATGCAGTGGCAATCAAAAAAATGCTAGACTGATCCTTCTCATGAACATTCCTGCAAATCATTTCAACATAAATCTCTGAAATCAAGTTCAATCATCACATGTGACAATACAATCATCAAGTAAAATATCTCTCCGTGATGCAAATTTGCTTAACATATGCAAATAAAATATATGATATATGTCACATCTTCAGAACAAAAAGCAAATCCACATGTTGGTCTCAATAGATAAGCACTCAATACATTTCAACATCTGTTTATTATAAAAAAAAAAAAAACAATTTTCACAGGTTACATTGGAAAGGAAAGCACCTCAACAGAATGCATGCTGAATATGACCTTCTCATGACTAAGGTCCTCTTGAGTGAAATTGTTCTTCTAAGACAAGAGAATAATACATATTTTTCAACATTCTTTTCATTATAACACTAGAATCTTAGCCAGTTCAGTTAGGCAGATGAAAAATAAAAAAAACATACACACAAGAAGTGGAGAAGTTAAAACATCTCTGATAATAGGTGAAATGATTCACATTCTTCAGAAACCAAAGCAATGCACATAAAGACTTCTAGAATTATTTAAGGTATAAGAAACCAGGCCAACATGCAAAAACTAGTACCATTTTATTTAAACAGTAAGTATTTGATCAAAGAAGTAATGAAAGAAATCACATTCAAAATAGTTACAAAATTATTTTTTTGGAATAAATATAATTAGGTAAGCAGAAGAACTTACAAAACACAAATTGAGAAAAGAAGATTCTCTCATAACACCACCAACAATAAAATCATCGATACTGTAAGAGGTACCACACTGTGAAATCCAACTCAAAGATCCAAAGAAACCTCAATAAAAGCATTTGGAGCACTATTTGCAGAAATTGAAGAAGAATCCTAAAAGTTCTAGGGAAGCAAAGAAAGAACAAAACAACAAAACAAAATCAATTAGCCAAAGGGATCTCAAACAAAATTGATGAAACCCTTGGAGATATCAGAATACTTGTTGTCAAGAAATTTTACAGGGATGTATTAAATAAGATGGCATGGTACATGGTATAACCATTTGAGAATGAATAAATTAATTTATTAAAATAATGGTGTAATGCATTGAACTTTAAAAAGAATAAACTTCTTAGAAAGTAATTCACAAATCTATAGCTAACATTTTCTCCACTGTGATATCAGAACCATGAACTAGAGAAAGTAAATCCTATTCATTAGAAAATTGACTTTAAATTTAAACAAGAAGTTGATCTACATCTTATCATACAAAAAAGGAAGTCAGAATGGATCAGAGATTTATTATATAGCCTGAACCTCTGAACTAGAAAAAAAAAAAAAAAAAAAAAAAAAAAAAACAAGAAACAAGGTGCCATTCTTTCAGTCCCTCTCCCTTCACCCCATATGATTTCTTCTGGATACGACATGACCAAACTTCCAAGAAACTCATTGCAGCTAAGGTGATTTGGACAAGACTTGTCCCTTCAACATATCTTCATGGATTTGGGAGGGGCCTGTAAAGCCCCATTTCTCTCAGTGGGACAACTTAGTTTGTGGTCACTGAAAAAAAAGTGGTTGCCTTTTTTTTTTCTCTGTGGTGTAGTCAAAGAAAAGTTATCCAAGGTCCAGCAATCTCCCAGAAACCACCACTACCACCACCACCACTACCATCCCACCGAACACACCCTCACGCAAGCAACCTTACTAACCTCAGTGTAACAAACATACCAGCAAGCACAAAAGTAAAAGTAACGTGTTAGTAGGAGAGGAACAGATGTGATCATGTCAGAGTAAATGTATATAAATCACATTTCAGAAACATCATTTTGGCAAATTATAGTTTGGATAAAATTCACAAAGCACATGAAATAAAATTAAAAAGAAACAATTAGGTTTCTATCAATTAAAAAAAAAGTTTTCTCAGAGCCAGTGGTGATGGTGGTAGGCCTTTAATCCCAGCATGGGGTAGACAGAGACAGGTGGATCTCTGTGTGTTTGAGAACAGCCTATTTTACAAAGCAAGTGCCAGGACAGGCTTCAAAGCTACACAGAGAAAACTTATCTCCAGAAATGAAAAAAAAAAAAGGAAAATTTCCTCACAGAAAAGGATATAATCAATAGACTGAAGAGATAACCTATAGAGAGGATAGATGCTAAATTATTTATCTGAAAAAAGATTGATGTCTAGAATCCTTAAATTTAACAACTAAATTATGCCAATTTAAAGTGAACACACATCACAATGAACTTTTCTTAAAAGAAGCAATATAAATATCCAAAAGGCAAATGGAAGATTTTCAACATCACTGGACATTAGAGACCCACAAATAAAAACTGTCAAGAGTTGTTAGCTCACCATATAAGAATGTGTGTTAGCAGAAAAGGATTAGAAGTGATGACAAAGATGTGGAACGAGGACAATACTCATACACTCTTGATAGGTATAGAAATTAGTGCAGCCATTAGAGGACAATACGGAAATTATTTAAAAGTTAAAAATACACCTGGAGGATGGTGCAATATCTCCATTCCAGAGTAGACTCACAACATGGAAACAGCATGTTAAAGAAGCATCTACATGCTAGTGTTTAAGGTCTCACTACCCGTGGTAGCCAAGGTAACTGAAGCCTAAATGTCAATCAACAGATAAATAAAGTTATAAGTTATATAGGATGTATGGGGAGAGTAAGAATGGAAGGAGGAGTAGGATGAGAGAGACAAAGAGAGAGATAATTGTATTTATTCATATAGTTAACAATGAAATCCTGCCATTTGCAAGAAAAAGCTATAACTGAGAAGGTAATATTAAATGAACATTGCATTTTATCTCCTGTGCATGATAACTTTAAAGGTTTACTTGGGAGTAGAACAGTGTCTGCTATAAATTAAAGAAGGAATGGGCAGTGGAAAGAGTGTTTGAATTTCATGTATAATTCATGCTTTTTTCCAGATTATAATTTAAAGCTCTTCTCCTGAAGACAGACACTAAAAAGAAATCCCACACTAGCTCAGAATTGAGTATAATAAAAGGTTATTTATTTAGGGGTAGACTCACAGATCACAATCCTCTGCTCGTATGGGGAACAGCAACTGAATCCCGCAGCCAGAGAAGAGAGCAACCTGGGCTTTATGTTGGATTTATAGTATAAGAGGCCAAGCCCAACTGGGTAGGTAACTTAAAGGATAATGGTGTAGGAATTCCTACAGCATTCTCCCTTCCTTTTCTTCTTTCCAAAATCTCCCATATTTCCTCTCCACTTTTCTCAAAGCACATGGCCTCTTTTCACAAATTGTTATTATATGAATATATGTATATGCATATACATTCATTTATATTTGTATATACACATCTAAATATAAACTCTTTAGTCGCCATAATATTTCTTGTATGTATGTTTTCATGGCTAAAAATTTTGAATGGGACAGATGATTGATGTGTTCTTCCTCCAGAGTATAACAATTTTTAATTGTTCATCTTAATTTACTTTTTGCATTATTACCTCTGTGTGTGTGTGTGTTTGTATGTGTGTGTGTATATTTGCCATGTGTATTCTTGGTGCATGTGGACTAGAGAAAAAGCCATCTGATCCCCTGGAAATGGAATTTTAAAAGATAATAAAATCAATATATTAATGACATATGCAACCCCATGTTTATTACTTATAAGTATTATTTACATTTATAAAATTTATTTATAATATCAAAGACATCTGATTAATCTAGGTATCAATCAGTGGATCAACCTAGGTACCAGCCAGGGGATGCTAGAGTGTTCTAGGCTTTAGGAGAATAGGTGAAGCTGGGGAAAACCTTGGGTGATAAAAGGGAAATACTGAAAGATCAATGATGCATTGCAAGGGGATTTTGGGAAAGTCTTTGTGTAAGTAGAACAGGTCAAGAGGCCTAATGGGCAAAGAGGATGGAAGGAAGTTGAATAACAGGTCCCTTTAATCAGCTGGATAGAAGAAATAAAATCTAGTGTTTTAAATCAGAGTAGGGCAACGACTGCATATATATGTATGTGTAGTAGTGAAGAACTAGAAAAGACACACCAAAGTATCCTACCATAATGAACCGACAGAGAGCTAGAAGTGCCAACCACCCTGACTGGGTCTTCTATGATATGCATTTCTAATAAAATGTCACACTGTAGCCCATAAATATATATAATCATTACATGTTACCTTAAAAAGTAAAATAAAATAAAGCTTCTACATAGGAAACATGATAAAAGTAGAAAAGAAAAAACATGTCTTATTTTCTAAGCTAGGATGCCACATGCAATAAGGGCAGCATACTGAGAGGTCCATGAGCAGAAAGCCTTCCCATTTACTTGCAAAGTCAGGGATAAGCCCTTAACACATTTTCTCAGAATAAATAATAGTCCCACAAATAAGAGGACTTCAGAGGGTTGCGTGTCATGCATAACTATACATAATTATGTTAAATATTTCTGCTATAGATGGGAGTCATCTGAGTTTGATATGTGTGTTTATTCCAAGAAAAAGCAAACTTCAAATCTTTGGAATTCAAGATTCTTTTCAATGAGGGAGAAAATGCAATTCTGGAGGCAAAATCTCTACTTGCCTTGTATATTTTATTTCAAAGATGTGTTTCTTAGGAACTTAGAAAAACATCCCCAGTGAAAAAGACAAAAAAAATTCTTATTTGTCTGGGTAAAATTTTATTTACAAATAAAAGAGAAGTTTTATTTTATTAACTTTATTCTCTAAGAAAGAAAACAAGGAAACCCTTTTTCCTACGTTCAGCATGAATATGTATACCTATTTTATTTATGACGCAATTTGATCACTGTATCACTAAAAATGCATAATAGTGTTGCACTTTTCTAACGGACTTCATTGCTGAATAGAGATGTACACAGTAATCCTAGTGATACTTTAAATAGCACCCTTTCTTTGCAGCTTGAAATAAAATAATACCTTTGCTGCTTTTCTTCTTTCTGTTCTTCTTTCCTCCTCCTCATCTTTTTCTTTTCCTCCTTCTCCTTCACCTTTTCCTTCTTCTTTTCTTTCCTCTTTCTCTTCTTCTTCCTCTTCTTCACATAAGAAATAGATTTATAGCTTACTCCAACTCAGAGAAGTACAAGTTTATCAACATAATCTTTATGGTAACAATTCCAAACTGAAAGAACAGACAAAGTATTTCAGAATCTAATATCCTGGCCATTGCATGTCATGACTGAGTCTCTCCCTCTCTTCCTTCAACAAGAGAAAGTATTGAAATAGGTGACTGGTGATACAAAAGGTGGAAAAAATGTCTTCTTGAATGTATCAATTGTTTCTCTTCACAGAAATCATCCAGCTGTTACCTCCCAAGGATAGAGTCAGTACAAAGCTTCTCTTAACTCTTACTTTGCCCCCTTTTGATTTCTCATAGAATACCATGTTGTCTGAAGATTTTGTGTACAAAGGACAGTGTTTCATTCATCCCTAGACTGTCTGTCTCATTTACTCTACCCAGTATTTCTTCTTAGTATTCAGATGACACCTGGCACATGGAGGGTCTCAGTTACCAAGGCCGCAATGGGCTGCTTTTCTGCGACCCTTTGCAACCTTTTCTGTAAATGCCATAGTATTTTTTGAGGATATCTGAGCCTAACATCTCTTTCCACTTATTTCCGATGACTATATAGTACTTAATTTCTTAGGCTACTACATACATCCTTATCCTGTAAGATACATTACTTGCAACATTATGTTCCAACTAGTTGTGTGCACATAACACTACTACTAAAATTAAAGCCCTCTGATGACAAAGGGATGTACTTTTTTCTCTTTAAACCTTCAAAATTAATTTAGTGATGAGCTGCTTGGACATGATGTGCCCCAAATAATTACTTGCCAAATACTGGTTTTTACTCAAATGTCATACAGTAACAAAATATGACTTTTTTTTTACAAAATTGAAACATCATAATTAAACAACTAAATATTCTTCAAAAAATTTGTTAATTTTCCAGAAATATCTTTAGAATTCTGATGATGGAATTTATTATTGTAAGTCAAATATGCATTCGGGTTTGCAAAGCTATGCCCGGAGAAATTTGAGATTACAGTGGGCCACTGTTTTGAACCTGAACTTTGCAATCAGCAGTCTCCACCACTTTCTAATGGGATGCACCCATTATTATGTCTCTGACCAAGGATTCATTTGTGTTGGAGTCATACCTTCTTGTTTGAATTTTTCTGTATCTTAACAGAACTTGTTTGATTTCTCATTTTTCTCTTTGGTCACTGTCATATCAGCTAGTTTCAAATCAGGTCATGTTGCGGGAGGTCCTTCCGCCCCTCCAACCAATAGCTGCTGTGATACCAGCCCATTGGGGCGTGGTCTCTCTCCCTTTAAAAAAGCGGCGATTTCCTCTGCTCGCTCTCTTCACTTCCTGCTCCGCCGGAGACTAGACTCCCTTCCTGGTTGTGCAGATGGCTGTTGTCTGGGACGGTGATCTGTAAGTTTTCCCCTTTAAATAAATAACACCCTATTAATCATAACTCCAAACTGGTGTGGCCTTGTTCGTGACTTACGCCTTCAAGGTCATTCATTGAGGCAGTAAGAAAGAAGGAGACAATTCTGAGAAGATACTACCTTCCCATTTCATTGTATAAATAAAGATGCCTTGGGACAGAAGATTTGCTTTTAGATAATTATCAAATCTGGGAAGGAAGAAAAGTTTAACATTTTTTTTTTGTTTCTCCCAGGCTAATGAAAAGTTAAGTTAATTAAATATTCACATATTATATTTCAAATTTAAATTAAATTTACTTAATTATAAATGCCAGGTGACCATGTGAGGTGTTGATACAGGTTCAAGTCAGGCTAAACATTTCTATCACCACGTTTCATTGAATACTTCTGTATGATGGGACATGCAAATGACATTTTTAGCTTTTGTAGACACTGTATAATTATCTATTACTACTGTACTTTGCAATTGTGCACTAGGTTCTCCAATCAAGTTATAATCCAGAAACACTGATCATCCTTTGCTTGTCTGACACTCTCTTCATGCTTTTCCCATTCTTTGTTTACCGGTTTTCTAGTTTTAAGCTTTATGACATAATTTTTAACATTTTGAATATACATGTGCAATGCAGTATTTCCTTACTTTGTCTGATTTATTTCTGTCAGCACGATGGTCTGCAGTTCCATCCATGCTGTTGCATCTGGTAGGATTTCATCCTATCAGAGGTTGAGTAGCATCTTATGTGTCCACTCACACCACATTTATCCTTCACTCATCACATGAGGGATGCTGAGGTTGCTTCCATTTCTTCGCCGTTGGAAGACTAATGACACTCTCACACACTGATCTTATTCCTTTTGGATGTTTACCCAGTAGTCATATGTTGGATAATATGGTGGTTTTATTTTTCATAATTTGAAAAATTGACCATACAATTCTTTATAAGGTTAGTACTAACTTATAGCTGTAGTAAGAGCGTTCAGGTGTTCCCGTTTGTCTACATGCTTGGCAAAACTTTTTCTTCATCATTTTCTTTTGTTGTTGTGTTTTGTTTTTATGTTGTTGTTGTTGCTTCTGTAGTTGTTGTTTTTGTGTGCTTTCATAATTTAGTTTCATAGTGGAATGAGGTGATATCTCATTGGAGTCAATTGTATTTTCCTGACAATTGGGGAAGTTGAGCTTTAGAAGAAATCTGCATGCATCCGTAATCACACAGAACCAATACAATACCTTTAGAGTACCAACATAAATCTGCTTATTTTGAAATGAATAATAGACAGGTACATTTGTCAAATGACTCAATTTGGGGTTGGGCAATGTTTCAGAGTGTACAGGTGTTTGTTCTCAAGCCTAACAACATAGGTTTGATCCCCAGAACCCACATGATAGGAGAGAACCAAAGCCCTCAAGTTGCACTCTGACCTCCATATACTTTGTTACTAACATAGACACACATACATACAAATAAATAAATGCAATTACAATTTTATAAAGGATCTAATTTATAAAAACTGTATGTCTGTCTGAAAGTATTGCATAAAATCACAAAATACATATTATTTTAAAATTTGCTCAGCTTTAAAAGTAAGAATACTCCTTCTATATTAGATCACTTTAAGAAATATAACTGTAAAGGACATTTTTTGAAATGATAAATGCATGTTATATTTCAGAAGATCTTGACTCTAAAAATTACATGGTTCAGTTGAAAGTTAATTTCTAGAAATGAAGAGAGTGACTTAGGATGCAGTCTCTTAATTAAAATTTTAATTATCATTGAATTTTTTTCTAATCAAGTGATGTAAAAAGATACTTATGATAAGACTAAAATTACAGAGATTATTTCACAGAAGTGGAAATCTCAGTGTGCCTTTTTGCCAGTGTATAAAGGTATCATATTAAAGGTATCATATTGACTGTTGGTATCATACTAAAGAACTCTGGGAATATGCTGTGCATGGTGATTTTAAATTTAGCAAAAAGGACACAGTTGATAGTTGAATACAAAAAGAGTTTCTAATTTTCCTCAAGGGGCAATGAGATTAATTTTTCAAAGGTAAATCTTCACTCCAATGATGACTATCGCATGGTTCATAATAGTATATGAGTCAACTAGTATCTATCAAAAAATGAAAAGATAAAGAAAATATAATGTTCATACAATATACTGCTCTTCACATGAGACAAGCAATTGCTTCTCTGAGTACCTTAACCAGATAAATATTATCACATATTCTTAGTTATTTCTTATATTTTTAAATTTTACTTGTATATGTGAACCTGAGTCTGTGTGTAAACCTTATATATATAATATATATATACATGCATGCATACATATATGTTTATATATGTATGCATACACCCACACACACACACGTATGTGTGTGTGTATGTATATCATGTGTTACTGGTTCCCACAGAGTCCAGAAGAAAATGTTAAATTTCCTGTAGAAGCAGTTGTGAACTACTTATTGTGGGTACTGGTAATCTAACCTTGGGCCTCTGCAATAGGAACAAGTGCTCATAACTGAAAATAATATATCCAATCCATAAATATTCCCCTACATACTTCATATTTGCTTCTTTTTTAAATTTTTTTATTGAAAGAAAAAAAAAGAAATTCCCGCCTCCTCCCAGCCTCCCATTTCCCTCCCCCTCCTCCCACTCTTCTCCCCCCCCCCCCACTCCTCTCCCCCTCCCTCTCCAATCCAAAGAGCAGTCAGGGTTCCCTGCCCTGTGGAAAGTCCAAGGTCCTCCCCCCTCTGTCCATGTCTAGGAAGGTGAACATCCAAACTGGCTAGGCTCCCACCAAGCCAGAACATGAAGTAGGATCAAAACCCAGTGCCATTGTCTTTGGCTTCTCATCAGCCCTCATTGTCCGCCATGTTCAAAGAGTCCAGTTTTATCCCATGGTTTTTCAGTCACAGTCCAGCTGGCCTTGGTGAGCTCACAATAGATCAGCCCCACTGTCTCAGTGGGTGGGTGCACCCCTCGTGGTCCTGACTTCCTTGCTCATGTTCTCCCTCCTTCTGCTCCTCAATGGGACATTGGAAGCTCAGTCCAATGCTCCAGTGTGGGTCTCTGTCTCTATCTCCATCCATCACCAGATGAAGGTTCTATGGTGAACCCAAAGAAAAACATATAGTTATTATCCTGGATATGGGAAGTAGACAAGATTGCCGGGCAAAAAATTGGGAACTAGGGGGAGGGGAGGGACAGGGGTAAGGGGAAATGGGGAGAGAAAAGTAAGAAGGGGAGAATGGGGGGAACTTGGGGAAACAGGATGATTGGGAGATAGGAAGGTTGGAGAGAGGAGCAGGGAATCACATAAACTAATTAAGGGAGCCATCTTAGGGTTGAACCTAGAGGGGCTCCCAGGTGCCCAGGGCAATGTCCCCAGTTTAGCTCCTTGGGCAGCTGAGGATAGGGAACCTGAAATGACCCTATCCTATAGCCATACTGATGAATATCATATTTGCTTCTTATTTGTTTGAGATCACAATTTAATTAGCAAAACCTTACCTTTTCTCTCTTCCCTCTAAACCTTGCCATATCACCCTCCCTGCTATCTTTAAATTTCATGGTCTCTTTTTGACCAATTGCTATTGTGTGCATGCTTTATATACTTCTAAAAGTTGAATACAGTTGTTGGGTCACACCCTGAGAATCTATACATCCTTCAGTAGTAACAGAAGAAGCAGACATCAACACAGATCTTGTTTGCAGTACGGCCATAGGTCCAGATATAGCTCTCAGCTGCATCTCTGGCCCAGATTTTATCATGGTACTGGGTGGCAGTGTAGACCACTCAGATTGGTATGGTCCCTGCGATGGCATAGCCTTTGGATCCAAACATGAGCATCATTGGCATCCCAGACTCCAGACATCTGTGTGGCCTTTGATGGCAAGGTGGATCATGGATATCAGCAAAGACCCTGGGTGAGGTAGGACCATGGTCCTTGGCAGCAGCTTGGGACCAGATATCACCATGGACCTGGCTGGTAGGCAGTCTACCCATATCAGCCTGTTCCTCACCACCTTTGCCTCTTCAGTTCCACCTCTTTCCACAGCACTTGATTAGGTCCACTTCTCTTTCTCTCTCACTTCTTCCTCAATTATTTGCTTATCATAAAGCACATACCTCTAGATGTTGTTAGCCATTCCCAGCCATGAGGAGCCAGGCAGTCCTGTAGGTGTCTTCCATCTGTCTGAATCATGAAGCCCTATGTGGGCCTATGAATGCCTTCAGTTGCCATGAAAGTTAACATGGATACCTGAGGTCTGGACTTCCCCATGTGTGGGCATGTTGCTCTCCAAGGACAATGCTACTGCAGGGGCTATTCCGACCTTAGTGGCTTGTCTTGCCACCCACAGTCATAGACATCCAGTAACAGCTGCTGCTGAGGGCCATGTCTGGGTCTCTGGTGTTGTTGCAGTTAGGGTCTGTGTTTATCTCTTTGGCCCATGTTCCCATAGTGCGTCATAGGAACCATGCCCGTTGAAATCCAAGGGCCTTGCTGAGATGGCAACATCCTTTGGTGGCCTTGGGAAATCTGGCTCACCTGAATAGCAGGAGTGTCAGGGTCCAGCCTTGGCAGGATTAGCACATTCCGGGGTTGGGGTGTGTAGATTAGAAATGTCAGGCAGACAGAACAGATATACAAAATAAATACAGAGACATAGAGAGAACCAGGAGGAAAATCTAGTGAATGCATACATACCTCAATCCAACAAGCAGGCAGAGCCAGGGTAGGGACAGGGTACAAGGGAGAAGGCAAAAGACTGCTTTGACATGATACAAAAAACTTACAGAAAAATTACTTCTTCAACACCTGAAAAATCAAGCAACTATTCCCCGAGTTAAGTATTCTCTTTGTTTAAGCAGGACATGCAGCAACCACACCTTAGACCAAGTATCCATTAGGCAGCCACTGCCTGATTCAAATATCCTGTCAAATCCTCGAAGGAATAGGAATATGCCTGAACCTTCTGTCCTTTGGTCAGAGTGGAAGGGAACCACCTCTGGGGGCCATCTTAATATCCAAAACACCAATTAACCACACCCAAGCTCAAGATACCTTGTTAGTAGACACACCTTAAGTCAAACCTCACGTCAATAGCCTTGAAGGAGCAAGAATAGGTACTAAGTCTCCGAACTCCAATCAAGTGGAAAGGATCCACTTCTGTGGGCTCCCACACAGTGGAAACGACTCTGCCTTTCATAGGCCAGCTGACCCCACACACGGAGAGATGGTCCCATATCTTACTAAGGGCATGGAAGACCTGACCCCACCACTTACTCCCTGAATGGGGGGGGGGGCAGTCCCAGGAGCCCTGACTGACTAAATCATCTGCCACCCAGACCAACATCCAGAACTTTGAGTTGACCCATCCCAACATCCACCCACTCTATGATCGGCCAGAGTCCCTGAAAAGACTAGTCCTTCAGATCTATGCTCACATGATCTCCATGACTTGGGGCTATAGGAAGATATCCAAAAGGAGTTTAGATGAGGATCCAGTATTGAAGTGTACCAGAAGTTAGAGGCCTGGAACCAGACAAAAAAAAAAAAAAAAAAAAAAAAAAANAAAAACAAAACTCATTGCAAGGAACATTTGTAAGTAAAATAGAGTAAACCAAGAGAACAAAGTGTGACCTACAGCAGCTCCCAATGTCACTAAGACAAATGAAGTGTTGGAGAGGCAGGAAAGATGGAGAAGGGAAATGTTTTTTTTTTTGTTTTGTCTTGCTTTTAATTAATATTTGTTTTTTATTTTCTTTTTGGGGAGATACTATGGAAGTCAGGGTAGATATAGAGAACCTGGGAAATAAGTGGGATTGGAATGCATGATGTAAATTCTCAAAGAATCAATAAAAAATTATGTTTAAAAAAGTTGAATACATTGACACAGAGGGCAGAATAGTGGCTAAATGGGTCTGGTGATGAAATTTAGAAGATTTTTCTCAAAAGTCAAAAAATTTTAGTTTATTTTGTCAGAGTTATGTCAAGTAGTTCCACAAAGCAAATTAATTATTTATAGTTCAAAACATTTTTATGTGTCATCTTAATAAAAATAATTATTGTTTTCATTCTAATGTAATTAAATCCTTGAATTATTTTATCAATGAGAAAAATTATGCCTACCCTTCTGTATGACAATAACAGGAAAATAATGTGTGTGTGAATGTGTGTGTGTGTACGTGTGCTTATTTGTTTGTGTGTATTATGTTCCTATCATGTCTGTCAAGTCATTGTTCTGTGATATTAATGTGTCTATTGCCCAATGGCCACTCTCTTTGATACCAACAAAAAATGACATCTTAAATTAAACAGTTTATGAAATAAATATCAAAATCAATAGTAGAGACTGATAATACACAGTTATATATTGCCATTTAATTTTTGTTTCTCCTTGGATAAAGGTAAACTAAATTAACCTACTAGTAAGAAGGTTAAATTCAAACCAATAAGAGCTTCTCCTTCTCATCAGAATTTGACCTGATGAAAGGAGTTATTTCTAAACAAGGGTAAGAGAGGACTAGAAATTGAGGTGAATTGAGAATTCAACTGGCCCCAAGGGCCTTCCACATTTTACTTGACATATTTCAAGAAAATTACAGCATACTGGCCACAAAACTTACATTTACATAAACAGGTACATAGAGCAACAAAAAACATAAAGACATTTAGTATAATAGTGGCAAATTTAGAAAAGTTTATATTCCAGTCTCCTTCTTTACTACTTAAAATGTCAGTGGAAAATATTTATTTGATAGCAGCTTTGAGAATTTGCACATAATTCAGCCATAGAGAAAAATCTAACTTCTTTTCTTCATTATGAGAATGGAAAACATGCAAACACATACGCACAGGGGCTAAGAACTATTTATAAAAACTGCTTTGAAATAAAAAAAAAATATTTGAACATGATAACAGAACCCAGGATAACATCTGGAGTGCTAAAATTAGATGTGATAATGTAATATCACGAGCTGACTAATTGGAGTGCGACTGTGGGGAGGGAAGATGTGAGGAGGGCTCATACTGAGCCTGGCCTGATTTCCTTCCCCATAAATCCTTGAAAAAGATTTCCTTTGAACTCACAAAAGCAAATCTATAAAATCATCCTTCTGCCTTTCCTGTTAGAAACAAAGTATTGGTGGTTTTATTTTCTTTGATTTTTATTCTATTTTGAAATTTGATATAATGAGTTAAATTTTGTCAAAGCGTTACAGTGAAATAAAAACTGTCTTTTAGATTAGTTGAGATATCATATATTTGTCATGTATGACAGAGGACGTTGGGTTTATGTGTATATGTTGCTTTATGGTTAAATCCAATTAGCATTATTTTATTCATCACATAATTATAAGATTTGTATTGACAATACTTATCATCTAAGCACTTTCAATAGTTTATTTTATTCTCAGTACATGGACTCATCTAATAGTACAATAGATTGAACTTATTCTTCCCATTTAAATATAATTTGGACACTTTGACTATTGTCTTTCTTCCTACCCCTATATTCTCAACTGCTCTAGCCCCTAATAATCACCATTCAATTTCCATTCTGTTTTTGAGGTTTTTAATAATAGGTGATAATGTGTTAATTCCTGCATACAATGTCCCGTGAGGATGATTGACCAGACCATAAAACAAAGAATACTGTATATAGTTGTGGAACCACAATAGGCAGTTCCAATACTTACTTTAAAGATTTCCTGTAGATAATTTTGATATCTGGAATCTATATTATGCATTCTTTTATGCTAAAGAAGGAACATAGACAGGTCATTTTTATAGCTGCTGAATATCAACTTAGTTTCTTATATTCTCTCTCTTAAATAAAAATTTCCAGAAATTTTAGTTTTGGACAAGCTTTGCACTGGACCTTGGTTGATTGTTTTTACTTTTAAGTAAAATCAAAATAACTCATAAAAAACTTCTGTGTCAGCAGAAGGAAACTTAGTTTTTTTTTTCTGACCTTCAAAGAAATCTGGACTGCAAATGATGGCATCCAAGTTTCTTGATAAAACAAGCTTCATCCTGAATCTCCGTTTGACATACTACCATTCTTAAAATAGTTGGCTCATGTAACTTGGTGCTCATAATCAATCTATTTCTCTATGATGTTCCTTTCTTGTCTTACAAGGTGGGTGGCATAAAACTGAACAATCTCTAGTTCAGTCAAACCCTTACTTTAATTCAGTATTTCTCATATTGTAACACTACATTCCATATGTTTCACTGAAATGCTCATTTGTGATTAGAGCATTTCAAATAGAACAATTTAAGATCTTCCATTTATGGTGATTTGGTTGTTGATAACTCAGGAGATATTTGGTTAATTATAAGCTTTGTTTTTAATATATTTCATAGACACGTTTATATGTATTTGCATTCAAGTGACATAGTTCTGCAAAACATAATCGAGGCTCTTTTGCTGAGTGTCATTTCTACAAAGAAAACCATCAATTTTATTAATATTCAAGATATGTAGACCACACAGTCAGGACATCAAATAAGATTTTGGAAGACAATGTAATATTTATAGTGCATAAAGTGATGTCAAGATCAGTTTTCTTCACATCTCATTGAGAACAATTAGATATTATTTGAATAAAAATCTGAATAAGTATACCCTTCAGCCTAGCATACAATCTACTTGTAATTTTGTTCTTTCTCTGACTAATAAAAAGGCTGTTTATATGTTTATAACACATATATGAGTTCCAAATGCAGTAGACTCAAAATCTAATAGCTTCTTTGATAGAAAAATTCTTTTAGCCATAAAACTAAATCTATATCAAGTAAATGTGTTTTAATACTAAGACTTCCATTAGTAACCACAGCTAAGTAACTAATAAAATTTTAGTTGAAAATCATATATAAATGATGTAATGTATAAAATAAAAAATAAGTCAAAATTATTATTGTAGATATTTATCAGCAATAAATTGCATAACAAATAATTACAGGTAACCATAAAGTAATTTATAAGTCAAAGCCTCAAAAGATTTGAGAACATTTACCTCAAGCAAATGATAAATTGTAATGTGATAAATGTTTATTCTGATCTAAATTTAAAGAATGCATATATTACTGAAAGATTATATGGTACCCCATTACTATGCAAAATTTGTATTAATGTGTTACATAGATACATATAAATGCATTCATGAAATTCTTATTTTACTGATTAATAATGCATATATTAAAGTATTTTTAGATATCCCAGCCCATACTTTTGTCAAAAGCTTCCTTCTTTACCAGAGCTTAGAACAACATTCCTGGAAGCTAGAGACCAGGCTAGCTCCTTGCAAACAAGGCATAAGCCTCCTAAACTAACCCAACAGAAGTCAGGCAAGCATCCTCAAACCAAGAGAATTCCTGGCCAAATCAGAGACTACACACATCATCAGAAATTCAACCTCCGCTTGTATGGAGACACCGTACTCAACCACAGGGCACACCAGTCAAAAGACCAGCAAGGAAACAGAAATCAAAGAACAAAACACTAATCCCACAAACACAAACCCAGAAATTGATACCTAGATCTACAATCACTTAATATACAGTTGATTAAAATTCAGTGTGAGAACATAATGAACAACAGCCAGGGCAATATTTTATCACCAGAGCATAGACATCCTACTATATTAAGCCCTGAATACTTTAACACATCTGAATCACAAGAAAGCTTCATTAAAAACAAACCTATGAAGGTCATAATGGTCATTGAAGAGGAAAAAAGTAAATCCCTTAAAGGATTTGAGGAAAGGACAATCAATAAAATGGAGGAAATCAATAGATCCCTTAAAGAATGTCAATAAAGATGACAACAAATAAACAGTTGAAGGAAATGAATAAAGCTGCCAAGACTTGAAAATGGATATAGGAGTAAGAAAGAAAACTTAAACTGACAGAATTCTGGAAATAAAAAGAAAAATAGGTAAGCAAACATAAATACAAATGCATGCATTACCATTATAATACAATGGAGAGAAGAGTAGTCTCAGGTGTTGAAGAAATGATAGAGGAAATAGATAGAAGAAAATAATGAATATAAAAAAGGCAACACAAAGCATCCAGAAAATTTGATACATATATAAAATATATACATGTATGTATGCATACATGTATGTGCACATGTATACAAGGTTTACATACAGACTTAGGTTCACATATACAAGTAAAATTTAAAAATATAAGAAATAATTAATAATATGTGATAATATACATCATACATACATATTAAAAGAAGTAGAAGATTTCTATGTAAAAAGTCCCAGAAAATAATTCTAACAAAATTATAGGAGAAAATTTTCTTAACATAAGACAGGGAAAATGACATGTGTATAAAAACACAAGAAGCTTACAGAATACCAATAGATTAAACAAAAAATGAAAGTCCCCTGCCACATAATAAGCAAAACACTAAACAGAGCATTATCATTATTGATATCCTACCTTCGGTTTCCCCTCCCACCTATCTTCCCAGTCTCTTTACCCACTTCCTTTCTGCCCCTTTATCTACTCTTTTTCCATTTCTACTCAGAAAAGGACAGGCCATGCATGGATATCAACCGAACATGCATATCAAGTTAAAGCAAGACTAAGCACCTCCCCTCTTATTAAGACTGGGCAAGGCAAGACAATATGAGTAATAGGGTCCTAAAAGTTGGCAAAGGAGCCAAAGACAACCCCTGCTCCCATTTTTAAAAGTCCCAAAGGAAGACCAATGTTGGAGGGAAGCTGCTTGTTTGTCCCAGTCTCTTAGAACTGAAATAATCACACTGAAACCATATTAAATCACTGCTTGGCCCATTAGGTATAGCTTCTTATTAGATGAATTTTTACATATAAATTTAACCCATTTTATTTATTATGACCATATTAGTTGATTCTGTGAGTTTTCTTGTGTTGATTGGGGTACCCTCTGTCTTCTATAATCCATCACTTTGGCTTACCAGCTAAAGTTCCATCTGACTCCAGTGGAGCTACATGGCTTCTCTCTGGCTTCACCTCCTTTTTCCCAGCATGCAGCTTAGTTTTTCCCTCCTAACTAAGTTCTGCCCTGCTAGAGGTCCAAAGCAGTGTCGTTATTTATTAATGGTATTAACAGCATACAGAGAGGAATCCCACATCAGACCAAACTACAGAACTTCAACAAACATTCAGAGGGCCTACATCAAACATATGTAGGATCCCTCACTGTTGGTTCAGTCTCTTTGAGCCCCTATATGACCATATTAGTTGATTCTGTGAGTTTTCTTGTGTTGATTGGGATACCCTTTGTCTTCTATAATCCATCTTCCCTCTCTTCAGTGGGATTCTATGAGTCCTCCCTAAAGTTCAGCTGTGTGTTTCTGCATTTAAAACATCAGTTGCTTGATAGAACCTCTATGAAGACAACTGGGCTAGGTACCAATCTATGAGTATAGCAAAATATTATTGGGCATCATTACATTGACATTTTTCAGTCATGTTTGCTTTTATCCTAGGTCTCTGTGTCTAGGTTCTGGCTTTCCAAGCAATGTGAGAGATAGACACACTCTTGTTGCATCGGTGCCAGGCTAGATGAGCCATTGATTGGTCACTCCCAAAACATCTTTTTTTATTGATTTTATTGAGCTATACATTTTTCTCAGCGCTCCTCCAATCCTCTCCCCTCCCCTACAAACTTCACCTGTGGTCCCCAAGCTCCCAATTTACTCATGAGATCTTCTCTTTTTTTACTCCCCATGTATATTAGACACATGTATGTCTCTCTTAGGGTACTCATTGTTGTCTAGGTTTTCTGGGATTGTGATTTGTAGGCTGGCTTTCTTTGCTTTATGTTTAAAAAACACTTTCTCTTCTATGAGGTTAAAGTGAGCCTTTATGTTGAGGTCTTTGATCCATTTGGACTTGAGTTTTGTGCATGATGATAGTTATGGATCTATTTTCATTCTTCTATATGTTGAAATCCAGTTATGCCACCACCATTTGTTAAATATATCTTTCATTTTTCCATTTGAGATTTTTTGCTTCTTTGTTAAAAATCAGGTGTTCATAGGTGAGGTGTGTGGATTAATAGCTAGGTCTTTGATTCAGTTTGATTGGTCCTCCTGTCTGTTTTTATGCCAATACCAGGCTATTTTCAGTTTTGTAGCTCGGGAGGCATCGCACTCCCTAAATTTCTACACTACCTTTATTCCAACACATCTTTTGGGCAGAAAATAAAATATAGGATTATGTGACTATGTTGGTGTCCCATTTCCTTCAAAATAGAGTATAACAAAGTGATCATGGTATCTTCCATCATGTAAATATGAACTATTTTACTGATGTGTAATAAATATTCCATTGTGTAACTGTACTACATTTTCTTTATTGATTTATCCATTGATGGAAATCTAGGCTGTGTCCACTGTAATTTTTGCTAGACTTTTACTATGATAAAGTTAATGCCTTCCATTTTGTTTAAACAGAAAAGGGGAAATGGTGCAGGAGGTTCTTCTGTCTTTGTGTTGCTTTCATCGGTTAATAAAGAAACTGCTTTGGGACTGTTGTTAGGGCAGAATTTAGGTAGGCATGGAAGACAGAACTGAATGCTAGGAGAAAGAAGGATGGAGTTGGAGATGTGCCATGAATCCACCAGAGACAGTCGCTGGGAATGTTACCTGGTAATACACTGCCACATGGCAATATACAGATTAATAGAAATGGGTTAAATTAATATGTAAGAGTCACTCAATAAGAAGTTAGAGCTAATGGGCCAAACAGTGATTTAATGAATACAGTTTCTGTGTGGTTATTTCAGGGCTAAGCTAGCAGGGCGGCTGGGAACAGAGCAGCAGGATGGACAAGCAGCCCCTCCTTAAAACATTGATCTATTTCCATTATCAGAGGAACTACCACACTAATCTATTGTTTGAACTCCTGAAGCAGTTAAAAACTTTTATGTTTACATGGTAGGAGACATCATGACCATGATGGTGGTGTTTCCAGGTGAGGCTCATCGACTGGACTATGTCCTGTTGTAGTTCCATTTTGGGAGGCATCTGTCGGAGCCACATGTTGGGGTGAAATTTGTTGGGGCTCAGCCTTGACAGTTCATTTGTTACAGGGTAAGGGCAGGTGGATTAGAAATGTTAAGCAAGAGGAACAGAGATATTAAAGAAATACAGAGACATAGGACAGCCCCCAGAAGACAACTCAGTGAATACTGAATTCTGAATCAACCCATATTTACTTTCCATATACTTTCATAACCCAATCCAAAAAAGGAGAAAGATGGCAAAAGGATGTTTTAACATGACACAGAGGATAAAAAAAAAAGTAATTACTTGTTTCAATACTTGAAATATTAAGTAACTATGTCCTTTGATTAAGTATTTTGTTTAGGCAGGACATGAAATGACCATAACTTACATCAAGCATTCTATAGGCATTCACTTCCTGGGTCAAATCTCCTGTCATTTCCTTGAAAGAGCATAAATAGAGTTGAATCCTCTGAGCTGTGGTCGAGGTGGAAATAACTCACACCTACAGGCCATCATAATATCTAAAACATCAAGTAACCACACCCTAGGCCAGGGTATCTTATTATAGCCACGCCTTCCATCAGACTTCTTGTCAATAACTTTGAAAGAGCCAGAGTAGGATTAAGCTCTCTGACCTTCAGTCAAGGTGGAGCAGACCTACTTCTGTGGGCTGCCTCACTGACCCATTTGATTTTCACAAATGTGGAAAATTCAACTGCATAATTTGTGGTAGTAGGTGATACTGTTTGCTATCTTGCCATGGGGAGGATGAAGTCATGAAAGTTGGAAATAAATGGAGGGATCTACAGAAAATAAAACAAACTGAGTAAGGTAACCCAGCCACAGAAGGACAAATATAGTGTGATTTCACTTATGGTGGAAATTTGCTTTTAAATCCTTGCTAAGTAAGCTACAGTATATAAAACCACAGAAATTATATAGAGGATAGGTGGGTGAATGCATCTACCTAAAATGGGAAATAGAATATGTAGTTATGGATAGATTAAAGATTAGAAGTCTGAGCCGGGTGGTGGTGGCACAGGCCTTTAATCATAGCACTTGGGAGGCAGAGTCAGGTGGATTTCTATGAGTTCAGTGTCAGCCTGATCTACAAGAGCTAGTTCCAGGACAGTCTCCAAAGCTACAAAGAAACTCTGTCTCAAACAAACAAACAAAAACAACAAAGAATAGATGATGGAGGAGGTTCTATGTGTTACTTACATTGGTTAATAAAGAAACTGCCCTGGCCCTGATAGGGCAGAAAATTAGGTAGGTGGAGCAGACAGAACAGAATGCTGGAAGAAAGAAGCAGATTCAGGCAGATGCTATAGCTCTCCTCTCCAAGATGGATGCAGATTAAGATTCTTTCTGATTAGCCACCACCTCGTGATGCTACACTCATGAATAGAAATGGGTTAATCAAGATGTGAGAGTTAGCCAGTAAGAGGTAGAGATAATGGGCCAAGCTGTATTTAAAAGAATACAATTTGTGTGTTATTATTTCCGGGTCTAAGCTAGCCGTGTGGGATCCAGGCAGGAACACAGCCCTCCATTCAATCAACAAATAGAAGTCTGGAATTGGAGAATCAAAGTAGGGATGAGTTGAAAATGGGTGTGAGGAGGGAATATAAGGAGGGATAGCAGAAACTAAATGAAATTTGAGGTGTCATATAAAAACTTAAATCAAAAGAAACTTAGTAAAATATATGCATTTATGAAGGTGATCTAAATGAAATTGCCGTATAACTGGAAATATGGAGCACCAATTGGATATCTCCTGTTACCAAATGAAAGTTCTTGTGTTGGAAATGTGTTACATCTAATCAACTTGTCCTAGCAGTAATATGGAAAACCCCAAACTACCTAAGCTATTGCCAAAGCTATTAGTTGTTTTCTACAAACTAATGGTAAGCCCATACTCTATGGGTGCAAAGCTCTAGGTAGGCATTAGCTGGATCTCTCCATGTTAAACGAGTTATGTAAGTTTTCTCTATAGAGGTAGGGGCTTACCATCAGTCCTAAGACTTTGCAAGACTGTCCTTGTTCTGCAAGGACTGCAGACGCTAGGATACAGACCCGCATGAGTGCATTCCACTGGGTTTGATCTCAAGAATGTGATTTAAGGCAGTTACTTCCTTTTTCTTCTTATACTTTCTTTGTAGGATGATATATTTTGCTTTAATTATTTAATAGACAAAATGTTGCCGAATTCATTAGTTTATATAAAGTGGAAATGTGTGACACATCATAAAAGTGATGTTCTGTTTCCAACTAATTTTTCTACAATACTTCTAAGGAAGTAATTGATAGTGCATCCTCGAGTCCAGTGTGTTTTATGTGCTACCAGAAGCAAAACATTGTCAGTTCCTTCATAAGGAATCAATTTTCTATTTCAAAAGGATACATGATGGAGTTTACAGTCACATCTATGTAAACAAAATAAAATTCAACACCATAAAGTATGTTTGGAACGAATGACTGTAGCAGTTGATGACCTCTTTTTCAGACTCTTAGAAGTTACATGCGATGATGATTAATAGTTACTTCAACACAAGGACAATGGGGTCAAGGGACTTACATAAACTGCAGAACTGTTGACTCATTAAACCAGGCAAATTATACTAAGATTCTTGCAAATTATTTATTTTTGTTAAGGAAAAATAAACTGTAGCTGGTTAAAAGATTACAAGCCATATATGAGTTATAACTATATAAGAAAAAAGATATTAAGTTAGCTTGAAAGCAATTTGCTGTTATGGAGAGAAGGTAAACAAGCAAAGCCAACTAGCTTTTCTAAAGAAAAACTAGTGTGAAAAAAATACTTCAGTAATTGCAAAAGGAAGATAGCACATTCAATTTGATCAGTATTGAAAGAAAAAAAAGTTATGAATTGGGCTTTTAACTCACACAGAAAGTAATTTTAGTAGCTGAAGAATCTTGAAAGACAGATGAAAATGATCTATGTGGAAGGCTAAAAGAGAACAAATATAAGAGTTATTTACGTAGAGCCTCGTGAAAGCAAGCCAAACTGTGATATGTGAACTGTAAACTATATTTCAGTAATAGAGAAACTGCCATAACATTCATCATGGGACTTAGAATGTAACCAAGAAGGAAACCTTTTGATTAAAGATAATTCTTTTTCTATCTCTCAGCCTCTCCGAGTTTCCAGCTGTTTGTAAATCTCATCTAAACACAAAATTCTCTTCTCTTGCTTTCTCATTCTGGTCTAGTCTTACATTGCTTCCAAACATATTTTTAGCTCAGTTTCACAACCAGAAAAAACTTAACTTCTAAGGGTTTCAAGATCCTTTTAAATAAAGATGCCGTTATAATGCATAATCAATACAATCTCACACAAGATAATTCAAACTTTAAATTTCATTAAGCAGCCAAATAAAAAAGTACTGGCATTTGGGGTTGTACTGAGGATATTGATATCTAGTGAGGAAAACTGGTCCAGGCTGTACAATAACATAAACTAATAGACAACTTGCAAGAACATGAATCCTCTTCAATGCCTTAGTCGCAGGACAATTACCTATGTAGAACTATTAGGAGAGTTGGACTGGGGCAAGGGAGGTGACAAATGATTCCTACTTGGTCAGCATAGCCTGGTCGCACTAGAAACACCAGGGAATACATATAGCAGAGTGGAAAGTCACAGGGTATGCATGTATTTGTTCATGGAGAACTGATGAAACCCTGGGTGTATGCATAAAGAGGAGATGAAGTACTATATGAATGTACACCTAAGATCCATGTGAAATTGGCAAAACCTCTTCCTCCCTCCAACATCTGGCTCATAAAGATGCAAGTCTTCTTCTGACCTGAATGAGAATGCTGGTAGCATATTTACAAAATCTAGAAAACACAACTTCCTCCTTATGACATGAAACCAGCTAGTTGTCTCCTGCCTCCATGTCGTGTGTAATAAATACGCCACAATTCTGAATGGTTGATGAGCTGGTGCCGCTCCACCAGAATATGTACATCCTACTTGGCCACATCTTTTCTCTGTGTGTCTTCTAATATTCTTGCTGTCAGGTTTCTAGTGCCAGGGTATACAGGACGTGGCACAAGCTTCGTGGAATCTTTACATTATCTTTTAAGCTCTTTTCCATCATCTACAAACACACACACACACACACAGAGACAAACACACATACACTAGTGGAAAAGAACCACAGTGAGATGGAGCAAGAACAGCATAAAGTCCAGAAGTTAGTATTCTATTAAGGGTGAGATATCAAATGGCAGACTACACTCTTCATAATGCCAGACAAATTGTCTTGTTGGCTGACACTGGGGCAAAATAAGAAGGTAGTCTGGGCAGATAGTCAAAACAGACATTTAGAATTCTATAGTACATCTGAAAAATCCATAATATCAGGGATACAAAGAGGGAAATCAAATTTCAATATGGAGCAGTTTCTCCGTGTCCTTTGCTTTTGTCTCATGTATTTAAGATTATTCTCTGCAAAGGCTAATATCCTAGGAGTCTGGGGAGCCAAGGCAATCTTCCAGAGAAATAGTATCCATCTTGTTTTAAGATTTTTCTTTCTTATTTAAGAACTTCATGAATGTATGTTATCTATTTTTGTGAAATCTCTTCCCTCTTTCAGTCTTCCCTCTACACTGGAATTTGTTTTTGGCTGGAACTTGTGAAGGCCTCATGTATAGTGTGTGCTCACTACGAGTTCATATGTGCATCTACCCTGAGGTGTCTGGAAAACTTGAAATTATTTTATTTTATTTTATTGTTTTTTTTTGAGACAGTGTTTCTCTGTGTTGCTTTGAATCCTGTCTTGGAACTAGCTCTTGTAGACCAGGCCGGTCTTGAACTCACAGAGATTCACGGGCCTCTGCCTCCCTTGTGCTGGAATCAGAGATTCACGGGCCTCTGCCTCCCTTGTGCTGGAATTAAAGACACACGCCACCACTGCGTGGCTGAAAACATTGATTTTTAAAGTTGACCAGCACCTCTGTCTTTCTACCCTTTCTTTCACAAAGATCCATGTGCCTTTAGAGAGAGGACATGGGATGGATTTACAGAAGTCATTTGCTTTCCTCTTCTGGCCCCACGCATGTCATATCAAGATTTTGGAGCAGCTGTTAGAATATACTTCAAATTATAAGATGAAATTCCTTCTGTATTAACAGAAGAAATGATACCTGTTTGACCACATAGTTTAAAATTTTTCAAGAAGCCTTTGTTATTTTTCTCTGTATTAGTGAAAACTGATAAACCATTTTATTTTATACCAAATATTTTTGAGTAGCTTTGCATTAAAAATTGCCTCTTGTATGGTTTCTGCCTTTCAAATCTCCTTTAACTCAATATTTAAATTCTAACCAAACTCTAACAGTCATTGATTATTGGAAGGGGCAAAAAATAATAGCAACCTTAGTCTCAATACCAAATCATGGATCATTTTTTTTCTTTAGAACACAAAACACCAGTGCCGTTTGACCAGCATTCATATGTCAGCCAAGAACTTACTAATCCTATATTCAGAAGTAGAGTCATGTTTAACTTGCAAAAAAAAATAACATACTTGTTTTAAAAATTGTAGGGACTAGACCAGAGACACAAGGTTAATTATTAACCACTGAATATCCCTCCTAACAAATGAGGACATGTATAGAACTAGGTATCATAGATGGTTATCAAAAAGAAGACTTTGTCACCATATTTTATACAAAGGGCCAGAAACAAAAATTTCTTGCAAGTACAGGAAACTAGAGAACAAAAGAATCTGGTTAAGGATCAAAAAGAAATGTTTGACTCACACTTGAGTTATACATATATGCAATATATTTAGGTCTAGTCAGCACACCCTAAACTGAATGATTGCTCAGTAATGCATTAATGGATTATCCCCACACCCATGAGGAAAGAGGCAGCACTGAATAGACTTAGTAATTACTAAATTCAAAACAGAGGGGGGGAGGGAGAGAGAGAGGAAGGGAAGAACAAAGGAAGGAGGGAGGGAGGGAGGGAGGGAGGGAGGGAGGGAGGGAGGGAGGG
>NW_026067933.1:193854-199735 GCF_014885135.2 Alexandromys fortis
GGGAGGGAGGGAGGGTCTGCAAAGTTAAGATGGAAAGGTGTGCTGTGATAGGGGAGGAATTAGAGAGGTGGGAAATGGTATAGGTTGCCAAACTATGTGTGTATAATGTTAAATAAAAATGTTTAATGAAAATGAAGATACAATAGTATACAAGGTTTTCCAATAGAATGCAACTGTGTATAATGTAGTGGAAATCACATTCAAGGTGCAATATAGTCAGTAACACAGATAGGATATATCAGGAAACATAAAGCAATGGACTACAACCTGATAAAGAGCTTTGCCAAAAAAAAAAATTAATCAGCCACAAAAGTATGATGACGTTTTATGAGCACTGAACTAAATACAAATGCCAGAGTTTATACTTAAAAATGAGAAGAGTTAATTGAATGATAATTATTTGGCAATGGAAAATATATAAGGCAATGGCTAAGTTATCAAATTAGGCTGCTAAAATAAAGTAATACAGAAGAGATGAATTCAAGATCTTTGGCTGTTCTCATGTAATTTATAAATAGATATTTACAAACTGCTTTTTCAAAGCATGACACAGTTTAGAGACAAAATAAGTATTGCCTTATCTCATCAAAGTCTGCATTATCATCTCTTAATTCCATAGTTCAGTTGTACAAGTTGGAATTTTGTCAAATATAATTTATAACCTAAATTGCGAGATGAAAACCCCTACTTAGCCGGGCGATGGTGGCGCATGCCTTTAATCCCAGCACTTGGGAGGCAGAGGCAGGTGGATCTCTGTGAGTTCGAGACCAGCCTGGTCTACAGAGCTAGTTCCAGGACAGGCTCCAAAACCACAGAGAAACCCTGTCTCGAAAAACCAAAAAAAAAAAAAAAAAAAAAAAAAAACCCTACTTAGACTTGCATGGTCTCATCAGCAGCCTGAATTTAATCCCTTCTTTTCACCATTTTGTTTTGCTTGTGTTTGCTCTGTGAATGCCCATAGGCAGAACAGAAATGTCTATTGGCAGAAAGCCTCCACAGTGGTAGTGATAAGTGTGTGATTTCATTCATCTATTTTTTTTTTGTCACTGCTAATTTCTTTCCTACTGTCCTTACAGTTTCAGGTCTGGATTTTATATTTAGTCCTGTGACAAATTAAACAGACTTCATGATAGCTGTTAGCCAGGAGGTTTGTCCCTATACATCACAGATGACTTTGTTTTATTCATTGCATCTTTGCTATATGTCATTGCTCCCTCTATTCTGTCTTCTGGAATAGACTTCCAAGACAAGGAATTACCACAGAAAAGAGCAGTCTCTGCTATACTAAAATGACGTTTTGGGGAGATTCAATCTTTGACTCATATTAACTTTTTGAACCCATGCTACATTCCTTTTTTGTTTTAACTCCCTCCAGTGACATGCAAACTGAGTGTCTCCGTTTATAAAAATCTCATAGTAGATCAGAATGCCAAATAACTTTCCCTAATAGCACTCCTTTCTTGTCATCAGAGACAGATATAGAGTCCAGCATAGTCTGAAACTTTATCCACATCATTTTTTGTCGGTTTTTACAATCCTGTAATAGATCTGAAGCTTCTGGAAATAAGGTTCAATCCTTACTGGTACTGTATGCTGTCATGTACCATATATGTATAAAATAGTTATTATTTTTTGATGTACTTTATTTAAAATACATTTCACAGTTTTAACATAAGTATTGTGAACCCATGTTTGTGAACACGTTAGGACAAGAAAAGAGGAAATGAACGTTGAAGTATGAAAATAATCCCCAAAGACTTTAATTATAGCCATATTACATGATGGATAACATTGATTCAATTTTCTTTACATTCAAGTGTCCTGGATCCACAAAAAAATAATATATAAAAGAAAGGACAAAAGAAATAAGTAAGGGACATGTGACAAAGAGGAGGAAGAAAGAAAAAGAGAATTGTAGTCCTTAGTCATTTCTCTAGTACCTCTATCCCTCTCTCCTTCCTCCCACTTGCTATCTGCTCTTCCCCACCAAAAACTCAAGTGAACACACAGAAAGAATCTTCTAATTCATTTTTGTGTTACATTTGAATGTTATTAATGACTGTGTCTTATTAATTCCATTTCTCTAAAGTATGATTTAATGAAGCATACATCAATAATGAATAACACTTTTAGTCATCTCTTCAATTATAGTCCTTAAGTCTGCAATTGTGTTGAACATATATTTATGATGTCACCAATGCATTTCAAAAACTATGAAGGCAAGATACTGTTCATCTATACCTCTGCCTAAGTTACAGAGTTATTCCAAGTCACTTTTCATCAGACATTCCAACTAGAGTGATGCAATCCATACCAATCAGAAGACTTAGCAGTATCTAAAATAGATTTTATCAAATTCTTGTCATTTGAACAAAGTTCCCTGTGTTTCAACAACATGACGTTCACCGTGGTTCTATGGGCAAGGCTAGCAGATGATCATCTTCTATTGTTGAGATTTTCAGAAGGAATCGGGTAGCAGACTGTCTTTTTAAGTCAGACCAATGCTCACAATTCTGGAATTGCTTCAGTTTGGAAACAAAAACCCACAGTTTTAGTTCCACCGAATTAGAGAGAGCTACTTCCATGTCACAGAATAAAGTTGCTGGCACATTCCACTTATACAAACTGGACAGTGTTGGGTAGGTTTCTTTATCAGACGCCTTTTCAGTAAATCACTGAGAATGACGTTTAACATATTTTTTAAAAGGCAAATCATAGGGAGAGGTTTAAAATAGTTTGTGTTTGGAACTGCAGTCCTTATCTCAGTTTCAGAAAATTAAAAAAAAATGCAATGTGATTACAAAGAAAAGAAAATTATTAGGGAATAAATGAAAAACTGAAATATATGCCCTGGCAGAGCTGAAGCATGCATAGGTAGCCATTTAGGAAATACTTTGGTAAAAATAACTCATTTTTAATTTTGATATTTAATGAGAATATATCCATAGAAATATTATCACTGTTAGAAAGTGAGATGTCTATCATCAACACTTATTAAAGTCATATGGAATTCTTAACTAAGTATCTGAACAAAAATTAATCACACATACACTCACAAACTATGCCCACGAACATGCACCTGCATGCACGTACACCACTCTACTGGAATATGTAACTTTCACACAAATAAAAGAAAATGTACAGGGTGAGATTTTGCTGTTATTGAAGTTTTGTATTGAGTTTTAATTGTGGTGGAATTACCATTCATAGCCTAACAATCTGAGGTTTCTCTTCAAATTTTAGTATATCTTTTTGAAAGTCTACGATTTGTTGTGATATATATATATATATATATATATATCTTGATAGTTGATATAACTATCAAGACAGTTCCTGGTTCATGTTAGACTAATAACCTCTTATTTTAGTGATATTTTTTCTAATACAGAGTTTCTCCATCTACCCCTGGCTGTGCTGGAGCTCCCCCTGTACACCAGGCTGACCTTGGACTCAGATATCTGCCCACCTTTGCCTCTTGAGCACTGGAATTAAAGATGTGCATCATCACTGTCTAGGTGTGACTGTTTTTTCTAACTTTAAAATTATAGATTAAAACAGCCATATGTCTGTCACTTTGTCATTAGAATCCTATAGAAACTAACTTCAAAACTACAAAATGGTATCAAGTGCACATTATAATTTTAATCACACTATATTCTAGTAATATAGATCCTAGATTGTCCATGAAACTTTGGCTTTCAGGTGGTTGCGATGTGCTTAGTTTTGTCACCTGTTATATACTATGCTGTTTTATAATGAGTGCTAACACTCAGAAGTACTCAACTGTTATTTTCTTCCCTATTGATTTTTTAATCTGAAGGTGACCCAGCCTGATTTATGCTATACTTGTTATACAAAATTCCCAATATATCCTAGCAGGCTGTACTAAAGGTAATAAAAAATTGCAAGTCATCTATCTCAAACTACCTGGGTAATGAAAGCTCATTTCAGAGAGCAGGATAGATAAGATATTGATTCTGGTAAAAGACAATGTATGCCCAACTCAAGGGCTAGTAATAGAGTGGATGGAATTGGAGAGGCTGGCTGTCACCACAAATAACCTGAATCTGCTCAGGAGCTAACTTGCCTTCTAGGTGTGTAAAACTTTTAAGTTAGAAGAACTTAAAATATATGTGAGTGCCACGTAAAGCAGAATGAATGTCAAGGAGGATTTCATTATTTAATTAGCTTGCAGACATGACACGATGCCTCAGTAAAGAACAGCTCGAGCTCCTATTTGTATTCATACTAAATCAAGCTATCTTCCTTCCACATTACTCAGTTAAAGAAATCTGAGTCTTTTGTTTCTTTGCTTTGTTGGCTAGCTTTATATTTAATATCCTCTCGAGATACAGTATTGAATAATGAATGAGAAAGAAATAGTTTTTGATTCCTGAGTTTATAAAATCTGAGATATAGGAGAGAACACCAGAAGGAACCCATAGTTTACCAGTTCAGTATAAAGCAATGTAGATAAAATTAAAATAATAACCTTAAAGTTTAATAGAGAAGAAAGAGCAGTTTAAGTAAAAGGATTTAGGTAAGGGGTAGGATTTTATAAGTGGTTTGTCAAGGAAAATTCCTTTGAAGTTAGTGATATCTGAGCAAAAATTAAAGGAAGTGGGATTTCAGCCTTATGGTATTTGTACACAAAAATATGAATCTAGGAAAAGCCAGCTGCAAATTAACCTTCAGGATAAAAATGACAGACATGGTTGGTGATGCATCTGAGTGGTGGAGCACTTACTCTACTTCCATGACGACATGTTGAATTGGACAGTAAGTCCTACACTGATTCGGATACTGAATAAGTCAGGACATTGTAGATGTCTTATGCAATCTTGGCTTGTCTAAATATTATTGAAGGGCCAATCATATTTAAGATATGGATACTAGGTAGAAAGATAACAGTCATTTTCAAAGGAATCCATTGGCTAAATTTGTATGGCCAGGTGGAGAGTTAATGAATCCTAGGTCATGCATACTCAGCCTGTTTGTTCTGAGTGTTGTCAGAGGGAGAGTAGGTAAATCCCTATAACTCATAGTAGCCACCTTATTGCTTTAGATACATGATCTTTTCAGGACTGGGTTATATAAAATATAAATTTATCACTTTGATTAAATTTTCTTTTATATCCCCAAATTACCAAGTCTATAGTTACAAACTGACTGATCTAATATGCTTTGGTACCATAGTAAATTTACTGTATATTTTGTATGTTTTTTTTTAACATCATATTACAGGAGCAGAGAAAACAGAGATAGTCTCTAAACTAAGGATTCCATATGCTAATTTAAGAAAAATATTATTTTATACTCTTCAGGTTTCTTTTTTCAGAATGGCAGTGACTAAATGGTGCCACCTAGTTTCAGGTCTATTTTCTTCCCACTTGCATTGAACTAGATAATGTCTTTTACTATGTACACTCTGGATCCAAATGTTTTATCTTTACTATTGATATTTATGTAGCTGTCTAACTAGGCACATAGTGTGCGACAGTATAAATAAGAATCTGGGCGTTCTTGTCAGGAACACTTTGCTCTCTGAAAGCAACTTTTATGGGGCACTCTTCTTTTGTTGTCTTGTAGAAAAATCAGAAAAGTTTTAGTTAAAAAAGTTGAACAAAATCGCCAAAATACTGCAGATTTATTCAAACTAAGCATATGATTAATACATATTATTTATTTGAGTTTTTTGAGCATTAAATACTAACTACTATGAAGCAATCAAAATAATTATCATATAATTTACAAAATTATGCATCTTTTTTTTTTTTTTTTTTTTTTTTTTTTTTTTTTTTTTTTTTTTTTTTTTTTTTTTTTTTTTTTTTTTTTTTTTTTTTTTTTTTTTTTTTTTTTTTTTTTTTTTGTGGTTTTTTTT
>NW_026067933.1:200691-245537 GCF_014885135.2 Alexandromys fortis
AAAAAACAATGACTTCTCGAATTTTGCATGCAAATGGATGGAAATAGAAAACACTATCCTGAGCGAGGTAACCCAGACCCAAAAAGATGAACATGGGATGTATTCACTCATAATTGGCTTCTAGCCATAAATAAAGGTCACGGAGTGTATACCTGGTGAACCTAACGAAGCTAAAGAAGAAGGTGAACCCAAGAAAAAACATATAGTTATCCTCTTGGCTAAGGGAAGTAGATAAAATTGCCGGGGACAAAATTGGGATCTTGGGGGTGGGGTGGGTTGGGGATAAGGGGGGACAGGGAGAGAAAAGTAAGAAGGGGAGGATTGGGGGAACTTGGGGAAACAGGAAGATTGGGATAAAGGAAGGTCGGATAGGGGAGCAGGGAAGCACATATCTTAGTTAAAAGAGCCACCTTAGTGTTGGCAAAATTATGCATCTTGAACTTGGCGATAATAATGAATGTTTTTATAAGCAGTTTGAAAAGATTAAGGTATTCTGATGAAGCTATAATCTGACTAATAGTTAAAAGATAATTTTAAAGGGAATAAAATTTTTAGACAATTTTTAGGAGTAGTGTGACCTAGTTTTGGACCAGTATGTGAGGGCTTATCCAATGGGTCTCTAGATGAGACAAAGACCACAGGGCAGTAGCGCTCGGCAAGGACCAGTGGACCTTGGGGCAGCACAGAATACTGTTAGAACCATGTGGCCTGCATACTTTCCTCTCACTCATAATATTCACGATTTTTCAGGTGGCTTTTAGTGTCATTTTTTCAGTCATGCATGAGAGAGATGTGATCATTCCTGAAAACGCCATTTTTTTTTGATGTTTCCCCAAAAAATTCTTTGGGAACTGGTGCTTCTCAAGTTTCTTGTCTGGTTAGGTCAGCTGTCACTCCAGACTCTGGGAGCTGTCCTGATTCAGTGCTGACAGGATCAGATACAGTTCACCCCTATTTCTATAAACATGCTTTGTTAAGATTTGAAGGTTGCTGTTCTTGACAATGTGTGCCTATTTATATCACTTTTTAGTTTTGTAAAGACAGGATGTATCTGACTCGAATATTGGCCAAGATAGCAAAATGATAAGTCTTGTTTTGGATTTAATAGATGTATTAATGCAAAAGTTGGTGGAATATATTTGACGTATTTGTTTTTTGTTGGAGGTAAACGTTGGAGGGTAGGAAAACAATTGTTATGTGAAAAACATGCTTGTTTTAAAGTGTAAATAAAGATATCTTGAGCTATGTGGAGCCAGTCACTTGTGTGAAATTCTGATGGTTTATTTCTTCATGCTGCTACTCCTTCCCAGTCTCAGGACCTGGTCCCAGACTGTGGCAGGACTGCAGCAGACAATCATTTGACTAATAGCTATAATGAATTATAATGATATGTTCTTGTTGTGACACTTATACTCTTATTAAACCATTTATTTGTAAGCTAGCAGTTTTACTATTAAGGCTTGCATGGCATTATTATGTAAAAGTTGTATTTGCATTTATCTTCAAGAGATTGTATTAGAAAATGGCCTATGTTCACAAAGAATATAGTTTGAGTAAAACTTAGTAATTTTACGTCCAAAGAAATGTTTATATCTTATCCATTGTTTCCAGGTCAAACAGAATTGTTTCTTTTGAATTGCCAAGTAATTTACTGGTCTAACCTATGGAATGTTGCACACTTTCTAGAACATTGCAATGACAGGGATGCATGCAGCAGTCATACAAATTCCTCATGGTTATCTTACCTTTCTTACCAGCTGTCTTTTCAGAGATGTCACTATTGCCTTCAGTTTAGTTGTATTGCCGCTTCATCAGATTTCTGGATATGGACCTTCATTCAGTTAGTATAATTTGCTAATTGTGAGCCTTTTACCACTTTTTAAATGTTAAATGGTGTCTAGTTAAAGATTTTCACCAGGACAGCCACTTACTGAGTTTATCTGACTTGTAATCTATTTTATAGCTAATCATTTTGAACTTGTCATAATGTTTCACCTTTCCATCTTTTTATTCTTTTAAAATTGTTGTGTTTCAAGCACCTTCTTATTCAAATTTCTCACTATAAAGATAATAATAATGATACTGAAAATATAAATTGGAACATTTAATTATACATTTGTTATAAATAACAAATACAAACATATATATAACAAATAATACATAACAAAAATAAAATTTATTATATGTTCATTTTAAGATACATTATCATACAGTTAATATGGAAAACTATATACTCAAAAGTATATATTCAATCCATTTAAAAACACAATGACAAATTAATGTGTCATTAAGACACTATAGTTGGGATGAAAAAGAAAAACCTAATTTTCTGAGAAATTGCCATACTGATTTCCAAAGCAGCTGTACAAGTTTGCACTCGTACCGGCAACAAAGGAATGTTCCCTTTACCCCACATCCTCTCCAGCATAAGCTGTCATTAGTGTTTTTGATCTTGGCAATTCTGACAGGAATAAGATAGAATCTCAGAGTTGTTTTGATTTGTGTTTCTCTGATGGCTAAGTTTGCTGAGCATTTTCTTAGGTGTTTTCAGCCACTTGAGATTTTCCATTTGAGAGTTCTCAGTTTAGGTCTGTACTCATTATTTGTTAGATTATATGTACTTTTGATGAACAGTCTCTTGAGTTCTTTGTATATTTTGGAAGTCAGTCCTCTGTCTTATGTGGGGTTGGTGCAGATTTTTTTTTTCCCATTCTGTAGGCTGTGGTTTTGTCTTGTTGACCATGTCTTTTGCTTTACAGGAGCTTCTCAATTTTAGGAGGTCACATTTATTAATTGTTGCTCTCAGCGTTTGAACTACTGGTGTTATAATTAGGAAGTGGTCTCCTGTGCCAATGCACTCAAGTGTACTTCACACTTTCTCTTCTATTAGGTTTAATGTGGTTGGTCTTATGGTGAGGTCTATGATGCATTTGGACTTCAGTTTTATAAATGGTGAAAGATACAGATCTATTTGCATTAACATGTTGATATCCAGCTATGCTAGCATCATTTGTTGAAGATGTTTTCTTTTTTTCCATTTTATAAACTTATACAGCTACTTTGGAAATCAGAAAATTAAGAAACAGTATACCTCAAACCCAGCAATACCACTTTTGGGCATATACCCAAAGGAAGCTCATTCATATCACAAGGACATGTGCTCAACTATGTTTGTAGCAGCATTTTTTTGTCATAGCCCTAACCCAGAGACAACCTAAATGCCCCTCAACCAAAGAATGAATAAGGAAAATGTGGTACATTTACACAAAAAATATACTCAGTGGTAAAAAAAACAATGACATTTTAAAATTTTCAGACAAATGGATTGATCCTAGAAATCACGCTAAGTGAAGTAACCCAGACCCAGACCCAGAAAGACAAATATCACATGTACTCACTGATATCTGGCTTTTAGACATAAAGAAAAAAAAAACCTCCAGCATACAATTTACAGTACCAGAGAACATAGACAACAATGTGGACCCTAAGAGAGACATACATGAATCTATTCTATATAGGTTGTAGAAAAGACAAGATCTTCTAAGTAAATTGGAAGTGTGGGGATTACAGAAAAGGGTAGAAGAGGGGAGAGGAGGAAGGGAAGGGAACAGAGAAAAAATGTATAGTGCAATAAAAACAATTAAAAATGCAATTGAATAAAGAAAAAAGAAAAAGAAAAAAACAATTACAATGAGGGAGAATACAGCAAAACAATATTTTATAGGAACACAAGAAATCAGGCATATTCCTGGAAATAATTTTGCATTAATTTTTTCTTTATAAACATTAATTTAGAAATGAAATTGTTATTTCTACTCAATGTACCTAATCAATGTAAACCTAAGAAGTTTTATAGTACAATTAAGCCAAGTCTACTTGACATAATATTTGTGGTCACCTGTGAAACTCCTGCACAATGATCTGCATGGCAATGGGAGAGCATCATGAGTTCTCACTGTTCTCAAAGAAATCATATTTAATAGATAATGATTGTTGAGGAAGATGAAGTCTCTATATTTTAATATGTAATTCACCAAAAATTCTTTTGGAGACAATCTTAATTAAACATATCTGGACATATACATGCCACAACATGAAAATTAGAGAGAGGACTGTTGAGAAAAAGGATGGCAATAGGAAAAGAAGGGGGCTAAAAGGATAATTGGAATGAATATGGACAAAGTAAAACATAACAAAGTAGGGATCTACTTATAAAGAAGATTAGAATAAAAGTGATAATAGTTAATGTCATTCCTTAGCAAGGTCAAGAAAAAGACACAGGCTAATTTCAAAATAATTTTGGAATTACTTAAGATGGTCCAAATCCTTGAAAAGAAATCAAGAACCAAATTACCCACATTTAACTGGTGTGTTAAGAGGTTGCTTTCTACAACTTTTGCAAAGCAAGCATGGTTAAGAAATATAACTATCTTGTAAAACCCAAACATGACAGTTTTGATTGAATACTGTTATCAAAAATCTCAGATGTCTAGAGCATATCATTTCTAATAGATCATGTATTGGCCCAAAGCCTTCTCTGGTAGGATAATGACAAACATGAAGAATTTCTATTTTTTCATTCATCTTCAGGTTATTTTGCAAACATTATTTCAACTATCTTTATTGACTTTTTTTTTCATTTAGAGATTGGAAAGGTGACTCAGCAGTTAAGGATAGTTATTGATCTTGAAGGATAAACACATCAGATACTCACAGAGAGACACACATATGTAAACAACTATAATTACTTAATATATGATACTTCAGTTAGTGTCCTAAGGTTTTAACTGGCACACACATACAGAGAGAGAGAGAGAGAGAGAGAGAGAGAGAGAGAGAGAGAGAGAGAGAGAGAGAGAATAGTTTACTGTGATAAACACTTTACCCAGGAAATGTCTTTTTGAAAACTTTCTAAAAAAGCTGTGGGGTTTAAAAAACATGCAGAAATTTTAAGTACAAAGATGAGGTAGTTTATGACATCGTATACTAACTTATTTAATCTGTTGTCGATCATTTGTAAATATGTCAACTACTTGCTCTGATTTTATATATAAATTGAATTTAGATATAATTTTTGCCTATAGATGAAAAACATGCAGAAACAAATGTATTCAGCATAATTATACTTTTACTTTATGATCTCTGAACAAGCAATCCTCATTAAGGGAAAACAGTAAAAAACTTATTTAAATGATATTATGGCTGAAATCTGAAGCCCATTTAATAAAAGCTCAGGGGGAGAAGTTGGAGTTTAACCTGTAGGTCAGAAAAACAAAACAGTCAGGCACTGGTTCTTACCTTGACCTCAGTCCGAAATGGCGATCCTGTCTCCTCCTATTTTATAATCTTCTCTAGTTCTGGGATTAGAAGAGTGCACCACTACTGCCTGGTTTCTATGGCTGGCTAGTGTGGCTGCTGAGATTAAAGGTATGTATTATTGCTGTCAGCTCTGTAAGATTGTCCAGTGTTGCTGTTTTCCCTTTCTGATCCTTGAGCAAGTTTTATTTATTAAAATACAAGTGAAATGCCACTGCAGATATCTCTTGTCATTGTATTATGAATGCATGTCTTAATGTTTGAGGTTACTCTTTAGCTATATTAAATAATACACTGTTAAATGAAAAGTTCATTTTATTTATTGTATAGTAAATAGCATCAGGAATCACCTAAACAAATTCCTGATATTGATGGTTGATAAGTGAACAAAAATATATATTCATCTACTATGATCAATGTGCTCATAGCACAAATGTAGTCAACTTTGTCACATGAAACTCATAGATATAATAACAAGTCAGAAACTGTCAGCTAGCACATTCATGGTCACCATCTGATCCTTCTGCCCTTTGGCCACTGAACCTCAAACTGCTTTCCTGAGTCACAGCACAGTGTGCTGCTTTGTTTGATTCCATTATCTTTAGCACCAGGGACATGAGTGCTTTTCACAATGTCTGATGTGATAAAAGCTTGTTGACAGAAGCATGAATAAGACACAGCAACAGTTGAGCAGGGCTCAGCACTGGGAAACACAAAGAACAGGAGGGAATACAAAGAGATGAAGAAGCCTGACACAGACATTGAAGAATTGAGGAAGTCTCAGAGGAACAAATTGTTCTGTGGAAATCAGTTGTTGAAAGCCATAAGAGAACAAAAATCAAATTTTACCCTCAATGTTTTTATGCCTGTCTGCTGTTCTCATTTTACCCACTATCAGGAGTACATTAGCCTATGCAGTATCAATACTCCTGGTATCTAGCCATGGATGTTGAACCTATTTCCTTTTAGAGGACCACACGTTATATGAATGCAATGTGAAACCACATTTATAACCTCCAAACAATTAGTTAAGGTGAGATAAATGTGGCATTCACTGTTTTAATGTTTAAGGTAACTCATACCACAAGTTCAGTACTGTTAGCTACCAAAGCTTTTCATTCCCTTTTCTGTTCACCCCTTTTCATAATGAACATCTGGAAATTATAAACAAATATGCAAAAAGCCACCTGTACATATTTTGCATCTTATATTTACCTAACATAAAGATCTACCTTCATTTTTTTCCAGGCTAAATTAGATAAAAATTCTCAGGAAACCTGTGAGGCACACCAAATATTTCCAGTAAATATATTTCTTTTACCCAATAATAGCTATAGTTATAAAGCTCCAAAAGAAGTTTGCTAGTGGATAAATTTTAAAACAAACAAGCACAAAGGAAAGTACATCTGATGATCATTAAACATAAAAAAAAAATCAACAAGTTTAATACACTTGGCTGTTGGAGCCCTTGAATGTGGGTCTGTTTCACCTTGATCTAAGGTCAGAGAAATCAGGCCTATTTTGTTACTTCAAGGTTATAACTGGAGGTTTGATCCAGGGTATGGATGACTGCATGATGCTTGTCCTAAGGTGTGACAACAGCATATCCTTTCTAAACAAAAGAATACTTAACTCAACGGATAGTTGCTTGATGTTTCAGGTATTGTAGAATTGCTCTGCTTGACTTTTGTATCATGTTAAATCAGCCTTTTGCCTTCTTTCCCTTTTTTGGATTTAGGTTTATAAAGCACATGGAAAATAAATATGGGTGAGTTCAGTATTCACTGTGTTGCCCTTCCAACTCTATCCTGAGCTTCTATCTTTTTCTTTTGTATCTCTGTGTTTTTTTATTTTTATTCTTAACAATTCTAATCCACATGCCCCCACCCTGGAATGTCTGAGCCCATCAAGACTGGACCCCGACACTTGGCAATGTTCACACAGTCACAAAATCCCCAATTGATATATTTCACAGGCACAATTCAGTAAAAGACACCAGTTATCAGTGCATGACCATGTAGTTCAGTTAAGATTGGAAGAGGAAGAGGAAGGGAAGCATATTAGATTTATCACAATTACACTTTAGAATTAGCTTCAGTAATTAACTATGTCACACAGCATAGCTTCTATCTATTTCTTCACTAAATCAACCCACTCTGCTTGTATTTCTGCCACTGTGCACAGCATAATAAACATGGGGTTTCAAACAGTACCTGCATTAACTTGTCCAGATTTACTCTTGGGGCTTTCTAATCTTGGTACACTTAGAAATAAATACCTTAAATTCTTTTCATTTTTCTGTAGGCAACACTACAAAATTCAGTTATTTATTTTCCTATGTTTTTATACCATTTATCCAAATGCTACAATGTCAAAATATGTAATGAATTAATGCAAGAACAGTTGACAGATTATTTGTTAAATATAGTTTGATGTAAAAAATATATAAGTAGGCTAAATAATTTGCATCAGCATGAAATTAAGTTTGATTTTTAAGAATAGTAGTTGCTTTTTATGCCATCTTTTTCAAATATCCCCTCCCATCAAACCACTTTCCCACATGGTCCTTTATTAGTCTTGAAAGGTACATTTTTTACACAGCCTAGATAGATTAAGGGTTAGTTGAGGAAGGCGTACAAGAAGTACAAGAAGAGAAAGTAAGGTGACACTGTAAATGATTATGATTCATTGATGGAATAACACTTTATAGATGGGAGTACAAAGTGCATATCATACAGTTTAGATGAAAGGTAAGAAAGTGAAATTTAGGACCGATTGCAGAGGGATTGAAGCAGAGCTGTGGAAAGTGGGAATGCAGTAAATGTCCACTCCTGCTCAATGAATGTATCACTCTATTTGAGAAGCAGATAGAATGGGAAAAATTATTCTATTGAGAAAGTGGACAAGCAATTTGCAAATTTGCAATATGAGGCATTCATCGCTTGTAAAGAATGAAGTAGGGAAGCATATTCTGCAGCAGTAGAAAAGACAAGAAATAGCCAGAGACTTTCAGATCTATTATTGCTAATGAAGCCTGCGTCTGAATTAAATTAGAAACAATCATGTGCAGGTGCCTTTCTTTCTTTCTTTCTTTCTTTCTTTCTTTCTTTCTTTCTTTCTTTCTTTCTTTCTTTCTTCTTTCTGTTTTTTCTTTATTTCTGTTTTGTTTTCTTTCCTTTTTTCAGTTTTAACTATTTGAAGGGCTCCTAAATAATCACACAGAGGATTATTCTTTTTTGTGAATGCCTGACCTTAGCTTGGCTTGTTTGTAGCCAGCTTTCCTCAACTTAAATTACCCCATCTAGCTTTTGTCTCTGAACTTTTACCTTTCTCTACCTTTGTATATCTTTTCTTTCCTTCCTATCCATGTCTGTTTCTGTGGCTTGGGGGCCTCCTGGCCCCCAGCATCTTCCTCCCCTTCGCTTTTTCTTGCTCCTCCCTCTTCTCTTTTTCTCCTTTTATTTATTCAGTCTCCCTGGAAGCCTCACCTATCCCTCTCTGCCAAGCTATTGGACATTAAGTTCTTTTTTAGACCAATCAATTGCTTTAAGACAAGCAAACATCACAGCATCACAGAGTTAAACAAATGCAACATAAAAGAATGCAACAAATTTTTATATCATTAAACAAAATTCCACAGCATAAAAATTACACATCTTCAACTAATATTCCAAAATACCTATGTATTCTCAATTTATGAGAGATATTTTGATAAAATATCTGAAATATTTGAGGTCTGAGCCTCAAAAAATAAATCTAACTAAATTTCTTGAAATTGATTAGTATATTTGGTAAAATAATAGTGAGAAACATTGTAAAAGTGCCATAAATAGTTATGATTGAAATTCAAAATTTAAAGAGATATTTCCAAAAGACTAGATTTTACAGAAAAACCCAAGCTTTTATGGCACAGTGTTGAAATGTGTGAGGGAAAGATTTTTTTAAAGTGAAATAAAACTTCAAGAATTAAAAACAATTGTTCAGTTGCCCATTTTAAATAAATAAAATAAAGTAAAATCCAGCATGTATGCTTGGTTATAATTGTGAATCTAGATTCTTTGACTAAATATGCATTATAGAGTTCCAGGATTGTCAAAGAACTAAAAATTTCAATGTCATTTACTAAACTCATACCTTCAATTTATTAATATTCTCCTACTTAAGGATTGGAAATGAAGGTCGAAGAGATTATTCCACAGAGAGAAAGGAAGAGGATGTGTTTATGTCATAAAAGTCAATACTGACTTTTCTTAAACTTGAGAATTCATATGTAATTAAGATTTCTCACCTGGAAAATTGTCTATCTCTTCCTGTGAAGTCTATTTATATCTAATTCTGTTTTTCACTGCTCATAAAATTCTTATCTTTTAGTTCTTCAGCTAAGATTATTTTGGTCTCTTTTTATGCATTGTCCAAATATTAATGAAAATAAATTATCAAGCATGCTTAAGATGCCAAACACTTTGGTTTATGCCCAAATGTTATTAAGAAGAATAGAGAAAGGTATCTAAGCCATGCATGATAAAGGTTCAAAAAATATATGAGAAATTAAATGAAAACATCTCTGACATGCAAACATTCATTACATTAATTTTATTTCATTAGATATAGGAATCTAAGATTAGAAAACAAAAGCAAATGATTTATCTCACAACTGTCATCTTTTAACCTTCACTGTACTCAGGTTTAGGCTATCTTTTCTAAATATTATAAATATTAGGTTCCTTCAAGGCAGTTTATGAATAATATGTAATTCTGGCCTATCATTTGTAATGTAATTGGAATGTTTCCACGTAAAAAGTAGTTTCCAATTGAATATATCACAGTTTGTGGTTTTTTTTTTGGCATGTAATTTGTCTATGGTTCCTTGTAACAATCATAGGAGCACAGGATCAATGAAGCAACTGTTATGACATTGTCTGAGATGTACATGAGGTGCATATTGCTTGCATGAAGATTGTGATACATTTATTTCCTTTCCTCATTCATAAATACAGTCTTTTAAAAACAGACTACTGGGAAATGAACTAAATACATCAGAATCTTTAACATTTCCTATAAATTATTGTGAACTACATCTTGCATAATCTTCATTGTACTCTAGAAGAACATTAGATATTATCAGTCTAATGAGATATAGTANCTGTGTTGTTTTTCTCTCTAAGAATTTTATGCTATTGCCATCACAACTTGTATGTTTTGTTTTCCTAACATGAGATTTAGCATAATTAAGGAAAACAGAGTCAGTATTGACAACTCATGTAACTACTTCACTAGATGAGAAAATTCAGTAAGGTGTGCATTTGTAACTTGAAAGATAATTTTTTCACTAATTTTATGATACATATATATACACATATATATATGTATATATATAATGCATGAGGCATATGTATGTGGAAAGTTCTTTATCTAGAACAAATGACAGGGCTAAGAAAACACATTACATAAACTTTAATAAAACCCTGCAAGATCAGGCCTGTAACTCAATTTTTCATTAAAAGATCTAAAACTTTCTGTTCTAAGGAGGCACTAAGGGAAAAAAATCCAGAAACTCAGTTTGTTCAATCAAGCAATGAAACACAAATAACGGATCAAGATTTCTCCAAATATACAGTACTTTCCCTTCTGACAAAGATGTAGCAGTAGAAATAGATGTGTTCACAAACCATAAAAACTGTACAATAAATTAGGCAAAGTTGCTTCAAAATATAAACCTTCATAGAACAGTAGATATAAAGTTCAGAAAATAAAAGATGAGCCTAATGACTTTTATTACTTAGGAATTAAACTGATGTTTAAAGATTAAAGAAGGGGGAACCTAGGCAGAAAGAGTAGATTGCTTGGGGGGAGAGATGTAGGTATTTGATTTAGGAGACACCGGCAGCTCACAAAACCAGCTACTAGAGTAAGGTAGAAATAAAGCAATCACTAAAAAAAAATCTTGTTCCTTAGTAGAAATAATGTAAGATGATAACTAAAGATATAATCAATGAACATAAGAAAGTGTGTGTGGCAGGATTTTGTATTTGGGTTTGCTTTCTAGAAATTTGGTAAAGGATTTTAATTTATGTTCATCAAAGCCTATGGCTTTGCTTTCCTTTGATGACTGTGTCTGGCTCTGGCATCAAAGAGTTGCTGGTTTCATAAATGAACTTGGAAATTCACTTAATGTGTATTTTGAATGCATTTTAGGGTTTGTATTAATCTTTTTTAGAAAATTTAGTTAAATTTGTCAGTTATACTATCTGGTCCTGGATATTTTTAGTTGGGGCAAATTTTTATCACTAATTTAGTCTTCTTCCAGGTATTTTTTTCAGACTTCTGATTTCTTTCTGATCAGTCTTGGTAAATTGTATGCCTAACTCCCTTTAAGTTAATAACCTTTCACATGTGGATGATGCAAAGTCTTAAACTGCTGCTAAAATGAATCATTTCCTTGCCCCAAATTTGTCCTTAAAAAGATCTAATGCAACCCCTGGCAACAGAGTTATGTCTTCTTTGACTAGGAGGTAGCATTAGCTGTCTTTCTCATTTTCCAGAGATCTATATTCAATTTCATTCCAGTTCGCTCCCAAATTTGCTTTCTCATATTTTATCTACAATGTATGCCATGTACATTCTAGCCCTGTCTGTGAACTGCTAGAGATTATGACATCCCTTCAGTAAGAATCATTTAAAACTCCAACTTACTTTATCTTTGATATTCCCAATTTTCTTGGAAGATGAGAAATAAAGGAAATTAAACAATACCAAATTTGCATTGCCTAGATAAATGTATAAATATTTACATAACAGATAACAAGGGAAATACCTTTATCAAAGTAGTTAACCATGGAAAAAGCATTATAATTAGAATATAATCATGTTGCAATAACTAGAATATAATTATTATATGGCATTATGCATAATCAGTATGTAGTAATATACTTATCCAAAATAAATCTCTTACCACTCTATATATTCTTATACCTTGTAAATGGATTAAAAACTAACAGAAACTTAAAACTGCAAATGAAATTTTTCTCCTACTATGAAAAATAGAAATTTTTCTCCTATGATGTATTCTAATTATAGTTTTCTGTCTCTTTACCCTTCCTAGTTCTTCCCCACTTCTCCTCCCACCCGGATTATAATCGCTTTCTTTTCTCATTAGAAAACAAATCTTTTTCTAAGGGATAATGATACAATAAAATAAAATTCCATATGATAAAGCAAAAACTAACACATCATAACAGGAGAAAAGAAATAAGCAGAAGACATAAGAAACATAGACACACTCATTCCCATACTCAGAAATTCATGAAAACACTAACATGAATACCATAATATATACATAAAAATGTTTTAGGTTAAAAAGAAAAAAATACATAAATAAAAGAAAAAAAATCATATAACTACATACAAGAAAGCTCATAGGTTAACCGAAGATCTTGACCTCTCCCTCAGTTCCTCCAAAATCTAGTTTCATCCTCAACTCTAAAGAAGTCAACCTGATGTAGACTCCTCTCCCCCCAATTTAACGCCTTCTCCAGTGGATGACACAATCTTTTTCAAACTTTCTTTTATGGGGTCTTTGTTTTATCCCAGACTGTTGGAAGAGGGCCGCTTGTTGGTACCTGGCTTCCCAGACTCCCAAAGTAATTGCACAAAAACTGTACTAATTAAATCACTGCTTGACCCCTTTACTTTAGCTTCTTATTGGTTGACTCTTACATATTAATTTAACCCATTTCTATTAATCTGTGTATCATCAAGTGGCTATGGCTTACTGGCCAAAGTTTTGGTGGCCATCTCGAGAAGGGCTACATGGCTTATCTCTGACCCTGCCTTCTTTCTCCCATCATTCAGTTTACTTTTCCCCACCTACCTAAGTTCTGCCCTACTATAGGTTCAAAGCCGTTTTTATTTTATTATTATTATTATTATTATTATTATTATTATTATTATTATTAATTTCCACCTCCTCCCCTCTTTTCACTTCCCTCCTCTCCCTCAATCCCTCTCCCTTTCCCTCTCCAGTCCAAATAGCAGTCAGGGTTCCCTGCCATGTGGGAAGTCCAAGGTCCTCCCACCTCCATCCAGGTTTAGAAAGGTGAGCATCCAAACAGACTAGGCTCTCACAAAGCCAGTACATGCAGTAGTAACAAAACCCAGTGCCATTGTCCTTGGCTTCTCACTCAGCCCTCATTTTCAGCCACATTCAGAGAGTCCAGTTTGATCACATGCTCCATCAGTCCCAGTTCAGCTGGCCTTGGTGAGCTTTATTCATTAAAAGTAATCACACCATATAGAGGGGACTCCCATATCACCAAACTCCAACCAAAACCAGTATTCCCTGGGAACCCACAGGACACTCAGGCAAGAAAACGAGATGGCTAGCTGTATATCTTCAACTCTCCTCAGTTCCTTGAAATCCAGTCTCCAAGTCTCATCCCCAGCTCTATAACACACCACCTGTGTTGGCCTCCCTTCCTCTCTGCCCCCATCTTCTATCATAGAGATTTCCGCTTCAGATTTCCCTCTCTGACTCTTTGCTTCATCCCCAAAGACATTTCCTGGGATTTCACAGGTCATACAAGTCAGGGAATCAGGTCAGCTAATTGCAGATCTTCATCTCTCCCTTCATTCTTTGCCCCAGTTTCACCCTGAGCTGAACAGCAGACCACGTCAGTCTCCATTTCCTTACTGCACTATTCTAAAAAGGATCATATAGATCTTCTCATAAAAACTTCCTTTACCCTCCTCATAGGTTCATCACATTCGCCAGCCGAGAATCTCTGAGAACCTGAAGGTCACTTTGAGCAATGAAGCAGGTGGGTTAACTGCAGATCTTTACTTCTCCTACCAGTCCTCCAAATCCAAACCCGTCTCATCCCCAGCTCTTTAGCAGACTTTCTGCTGTGCTCTCTGTTCATACCCTCACTGTGATGTAGGTGGGTCTTCTTTCTATCTGTTACTTTCATTGGTTAATTAATAAAGAAACTGCTTGGCATGATAGGTCAGAAATTAGATAGGTGGAGTAGACAGAACAGAATGCTGGGAGGAAGAAGGCAGTGAGGCAGATGTCATAGCTCTCCTCTCTGAGATGGATGCAGGTTGGAATTTTCCCAGTAAGCCACCACCTCATGGTGCTACACACGTTAATAGAAATGGGTTAACCAAGATATGAGAGTTAGCCAAGAAGAGGCTAGACATAATGGGGCAGGCAGTCTTTAAAAGAATACAGTTTCCATGTAATTATTCCAGGGCTAAGCTAGCCGTGCGGGAGCCGGGTAGAACGAAAAGCAGGCCTACCCACAGCTCTTTCTACACACTGAAAGGGAATAAAGTAGATCTTGGTAGAACACCCTGATTTGATGGATTCCCTCAGTCCCTATTAGTCCATCCCCATTACTGAATTTCATCTACAAATGCCTAAAAACACATTTTATTTCTAATCTAATCAAATGCACCTATTAGGAACCCAGGAGAATTTCTTACCAGATAATACACACCCACCACATTCTTCTAAGAAAAAGAGAGGGCAACAAACCAAAAATCAAAATATCCATCTAGCAAAGGCAAGACAAGATAGACAAGTACCTAGTGTTAGGAATATTTCCTAAGCGAGCTCTCTGACGACACAAAAATTCCCAATCAAGCCAAATCAAAACAGCCAAATTAAGAAATATCCAGGTTTAATGGGAGATCTGCGCTCTCGAGTGGCCCCGAGGGGGAAACCGAGAAGCTGCAGGAACACGACCCCCGGGAGGAAGAAAGGGGAACCACGTGTTTTTCTTTTGGGGGATCACTTAAGTACCCTGGGGAGTGGTCCTGACCCTACCCCCAGGGAGGGGTCATGACTGGCCTGCTGGGATTTGAAGTCCAGACCAGGTGGCTGAGATAGATGACGGGGACTGGGGCCTCGGCTCTCAGCCTAACATTCCAGACTTTTTGGTTATAGGAGTGACAGAAAATTGGAATGGTATTTATGACAAACACTTAGGCTCTCTTGGGAACAAAGGGCATAGACTCAAATCTGGCTACTTCCTGCAGGTATGGGGTAGCGTGGGGAAGGAGAGAACCAGGTTTCCTCGTTTAGTGAAGTGTGGATGGAAAAGCATCCCATGAACTGTCATCCCTGAGAAGGCAGGCAGCTGTTCCTTGGAAGAGATGAGAAGGCAGGTGGCTAGGAAAAAAAAAATTATTGATAAAAGATGAGTGTCCCAGAATGAGGAGCCCTTCCTTGCGGCATCTTGGAAAACCAGAGGGTGGAAGGTCCTGTCTGCTGGACAGACCAAGTGTCTTGAGTAGGCACCCTCTTGAGCCTGGAGAGATGGTACTAGCATGTATGTCCCAAAAGCTTGGCAGCTGAGGGTGTGGTGCAGATTAATGTGTGAGGTCCTGTCCTTAAGAGGGAGAGGTAGGGAAGGTACCCCACTGGTGGAGGAGTTTGAACTGGGAGGCTCAGGGCCGTAGGGGAACATTGGGTGGCCCTGAGGCGATAACCAAGGCGATAACCAAGATAACCTTAGTTCAGTGGAGAGCTTGGTAGGTTGTTGTTTGATGAATCCCATTGTCCAGGAGATGTGAGCTTCTGACACTAGCTCCATGAGTCTGAGCCATCGCATTTGCTGTTTCCCTGGAGACTGGAAATACTTCTATCCATCCTGTAAAAGCGTCCACAAATGTTAAGAGACAATGAAGATTTTATGAGTAGACATATGGGTGAAATTAACCTGCCAATCTTTGTCCGGTTGGTGTCCACAAAGCTGGTGTATGTGGAGAGTTCCCTGTGGGCTGGCCTGGGCACATGTCTGGCAGGAGGAGTGAACCTGTAAAATAGAATCTTGGAGATGGGCAGGGTTAAAAGGGGCTCCAAGAAGTGGAACAAAGCTTTGGGGAAGCGGCTAAGGATATCTCCACCCAGTAAATGTGCTGGGCAAGCCGGTATCGATAAGAAAGAATGAGAAAAAAATTGTCCTACAAGAATGTAGGCCAGTGGCAAATTTTTAAGTGGGGATGAACAGGTCCCGTCTACACCCATAGCTGAAATTGGTGAGGGAAACTTAAGGCCCTAGTGAAAAGTAATGGACTTACCCACCACTTGTAGCATGACCCTAGGCTAGGAGAGGGTTACAGGCTATACCTAGTTTGGGCAGTGTTAATCCTCTGCAAGGCTGAGACGTTTGAAGGCTGGCACAGTTTCACTTGCCGATGGTGATGAGGCCAGACCTCCGTGGCTTGGCATAGAGGGCAAGCCTGCACGGAGGCACTGTGATTTCTAGTGTCCAGGTTGCTGGCAGATAGAGCACAACCTCGAAACAGGTGTAGTGCAATGTCATGCCATGTGACCATTTAGGCCACACTTAATAGAGCCCTGTGATTGACTTCCCTTGCCCCACTTCCTGTGAACTTAGGGCAGCTGGTAAGGCCTGGGCCTGTAAATTGTAGCTTTGTCTGTTGGGAAGACTCAGCTTCCCGGTTTCACCCTCAGGGCCACCCGAGAGCACAGATCTCCCATTAAACCTGGATATTTCTTAATTTGGCTTGTTTTGATTTGGATTGATTGGGAATTTTTGTGTCGTCAGAGAGCTTGCTTAGGAAATATTCCTAACACCTAGAATTACAATCTTCCCTAACTCAAGTGTATAGATGTCAGTATAAAATCAAAAACAGTAACTTCTAGGACAATGTGCTTCCCCTAGAACTTTGCAACCACAGCAAAACAGGTTCTGAGTATTGTAACAATGCTGAAATACAAGACAAATACTTTAAAAATAACCTTTATAAATACGATAGAGTTCCTTAACGATTAAATGAATCAATTCCTTAAAGAAATACTGGAAAACAGAAACAAACTTCAGAAGAAAATAAATAAAATAATTGTAGACTTGAAAGTGGAAGTAGAATCAATAAACAAAACCCAAACTGAAGGAAATGTGGCAGTGAGAAATTTAAGAACTCTAATAGGTACCTTAGAGGCAAGCCTTACCAACAAAATACAAGAGAAAAAAGACAGACTCTCAGGCAATTAAGATACAGTAGAAGATATGAATACCTAGCTCAGAGAAAATGTGAAATACAAAACTCCTGGCACTAAACATCCAGGACATCTAAGACACTGTGAAAAGATCAAATCTAAGAGCAAAAGGAATGTTTGAAGGAGGAAAACTCAGGTCAGAGGCATAGAAAATATTTTCAACAAAATCATACAAGAAAAAATTTTCCTAACTTAAAAGTAGAGAGGTTTGTGAAATAAAAAGAAGTTGACAGAACACCAAATAGCCTGAATCAGAGAAGAAGATTTCCTCAGTACATAATTATCAAAACTTTACATGTAAATAACAAAGAAATAATATTAAAAGCTGCAAGGGGAAAAGAACAAGTAACATATCAAGACAGACCTATTAGAATAATAACTGACTTCTCAGTGGAGACTCTAAAATCCAGAAGGGCCTGGACAGCTGTTCTAAAGACTCTAAAAGGCCATAGAAACCAACCTAGAATACTACTTAAGCATAATGAATAAATAATATAAGGCATTTCATAATAAAACCAAACTTAAGAAACATCTATCTACAAACATAGCCTTATGTGAAGGGAATACATAATCTCATGCTAGGAAATCAAAATAGCGACACACACACACACACACACACACACACACACACACAAACCACCCCACCACAATAGCAACAACAAAATAACAGTAACCAATAAACATTGCTGATTGATATTTTCAACATTAGTGGTCTCAATACCTCACAAAAGATGCAAACAAACAGAATGAATGCAAAAACAGGATCTCTTCTATGCATCCAAGAAGCATACTTTAACATCAAGTTTAGACATCAAATCAGGCTGAAATGATGGTAACAGATAGTTTAACCAAATGAACCTAGGAGGCAAGGTGGTCTAGCTATGTTGTCTGCTACAGATATGGGAATGACAATTTGGGATACAATTTGGAGGAGAGAAAGAAAAGAGGCACACACTTAGCCAACTTGTTTTCCTAGAAGACATGCTCTCTAGGTTCTCAGGGAATCCTGGATGACAAGATTAAGGATGTTTTAAGGATTAAGGACTAATTTAGGATTCTCAGGGGCACATTGAGAATGTACAATCATCCATAATCAAATGAGGCAAACTCAGCAAAGTAAATGTCTTGGATCAATTCAAGATAAATGATAGAAAAATGGGAAAAGAGTAGTAACATACTAAAGAGATGTAAAAGAAAGTTTTGAAGATATTAAACTTTAGACATTTTCTAGCACTGGTGAGATGATTTGGCAGCTATAGGTATTCTTTACCAAGCCTGGCATCCTGAGATCAATCCCCAGGCTGAAGAGAAGAGGAGAAGAAACAATTAGGAGAGAAAAGCAAGTTGTTCTCTTGCTTTCCCTCACACGAATGTTCTCTCCATTTCCTTTCACCCATTATTAATAAATAAATAATTGCATATGCTTCTTACCTTTGTAGTCTAATTATTATTAGTCATTTAATATAAGTGAACACATACTTATTGAGTCCCTTTTCAATCATTTGTTTATTTATTTCACATTCCTGCCACAGTATCTTTTCCCTCCTCTCCTATGAGTCCCTTCTTCTTCCTCCTCATTCCACTCCTTAATCTACTCCTCATTCCCTCCTGTTCAGGAAAGGATAGGTCTCCAATGGATATAAATGAAATATGGCCTATCAAACTGCCTCCCATGTATTAGGGCTGGGCAAGGTGACCCAGGGTGAGGTAGAGACATCCTCTGATTCCCAGTGTCAGAAGTAGCGCAAGAGAACTAAGCTACACAACTGTGACATATATGCAGAGTGTCTATGTCAGTTCATTTGGGCTCCCTGGTTGTTGGCTCAGTCTCTGTGAAACCCTGTGAGCCCAAATTAGTTGATTCTATGGGTTTATATCGGGTGCCCTAGACCCCTCTGACTATTACAATCTTTTCTACAGGATTCTCTGAGCTCCACCTAATGTTTGATTGTAGGTCTGTATCAGCTTCCATCAGTTGTTGGAGGAAGCCTCTCTGATGACAATTGGGATAGGCACCAATCTTTAAGTATAGCAGAATACCCTTAAGCATCATTACATTGATATTATCCTCTTCATTCATTTTTGATTCTATCCTAGGATTCTAAGCCATCCATACTGTCCCAGTGCTCCAACTAGGGTCAGAGGTGGGTATACTCTCATGGCAGGGTTTTAGGCTAGACCAGTTATTGATTGGAAATCCTCTCAATCACTAGACCACCCTTACCCCAAGACACCCCGTAGACAAAACAGATTAGATTAAAGGTTATATTGCTGGGTTGGTTTCCCACTCTCTCTGGTGGGAAGACTGATCTGGTCACAGAAGATGGTCAGTTCAGGCTAATTATCTCTTATTGCTAGGACTCTTAGCTTTTGTTATCCTTGTAGATTTCTGGGAGATTCCATTGTGAAAGTTTTTCTTTTTACCATGAAATATGATATTTGTTTAATTATGCAGTGCTCCAATTAACAAAATTTTCTATTCATGAAATTTTTCTCATTTTAGACTCTTTATTAATTTCTGTATACATGCATACATACATAAATACATATACACAACATGATTGTAGGTTACGTGATTTTCCTGTTTTTCATATCCCTAATCCCTAGGCTGAACTCCCTGCTTAACACTTTCCAGCCCTTAACTCCCTTCCGTGTCTTCATATTAGTTATATTGTACTCTCTTCCAACACTTTACTGATGACCCCTCAAATTCTACATTCTACTATCATGGCTTTTTTAACTGACCCTGAAATGCCCATCCCACTTTTCAGTAGACTCTTTCAATACTTTTCTTCTCACACTACCCCCCAACCTGACCGCTCAGGTTCCCATCCATAACTACCTGACCCAGTCTACACATGGAATCTCTTCTATTCCTTTTTCCCAGGGAAATTTTGGTGCCCCCCCTTGAACCCACCTTGTTACCTAGTTTTTCTGGGTCTGTGGATAGTAGTATAGGTATCCTTTATTTTACAGATAAATACACTTATGAGTAAGTACATACCATTTTTGACTTTCTAGGTCTAGGTTATCATACTCTGTATGATTTTTTTCTAGTTCTGTTCATTTCTCTGCAAATTTAATAATGTCACAGCTGAGTAACACTACATTGTGTAAATGTACCACATCTACTTTATCCATTCTTTGGTTGAGGGACATCTAGATTGTTTCCAGTTTCAGGTTATTGCAAATAAAGCTGCTATGAACATGGTAAAGCAAATGTCCATGTGGTATTACAGAGCATCATTTGCACATATGAGGTACAAAGTGTTGTATCTAGGTCTTGTAGCAGATTGAGTTCCAGTATTCTGAGAAACCCCATATTGATTCTCAAAGTGGCTGTACAAGTTTATACTCCTACCAGTAGTGGAGGACTCTTTCTCTTGCCCAATATTCTTCCCATCATAAACTGTCAATTGGGTTTTGGAACTTAGGCATTCTGACAGGTGTAAGACGATATTTTAGAGATATTTATTTGACTTGCATTCCCTGATCGCTACAGATGCAGAACATTTCTTAGCTGTGCATAGGGTTGCCCTTACCATTTTGGCATATTCACTAATACCATCCTTGTTAAGCCACATTTGGGCAGGTTTTTGTTATTGTTGTTTGACTTTGTTGTTGTTCTTGTATTGGTGTGTTCTATGTGTGATGGTGTATATGTGTATCAGTACTTTTTGTTTTGTTTACATTTGGTATTTCTCTGATTGTATTTATTTACTTATTTTAGTTTGTCTGCTTCAATTTTTATTTTTTTTTACATTTCTTGAGAGACAACAAAAAAAGGAGCATAGAGTTGTATGATTAAAGGTAGGGAGATCTATGGGAGAAGTTGGGTTGAGAAAATAATATGATCAATATTTCTTGAATGAAAAAAAACTTTAGATAAAAAACTAGAAAGCGAGCTGGGTAATGGGTGCACATGTCTTCAATCCCAGCACTTGGGAAGCAGAAGCAGGCAGATCTCAGTGAGTTCAGGGGAAGCCAGGTCTACAAGAGTTAGTTCCAGGACAGCTAGGGCTCTTACACAGAGACACCCTATCTTGAAAAACCAAAAGAAAAAGAAAGAAAGAAAGAAAGAAAGAAAGAAAGAAAGAAAGAAAGAAAGGAAGAAAGAAAGGAAGAAAGAAAGAGATGAATTCAATAGAAGAAAGGAACATAATATAAAAATTATCAAATATTTTATTCACATTGATCTAGTTATGTTATTTACAAAAGTAAGACAAATAATTAATTAGAAATATTTAAAGTACATAAGGGCTATTAATTTTTAAGTGTAATGTCAGTTGCAAAGTTGAGTAATGATCAAATGTAATACAAAATTTTTGGGTTAACACTGAGCATAGGTATCAAATTGGGGAGACATTGAGGGTAAAAATTGAGTCATGATACATCAGAGACATTTACCCTACTTTTTCTTATTGATCAGAAAAGTATTTTTTAATATCATCCCACTTCCTGATATTATTCTAATATGTTTTATAATTGATATGTTAGTAATAAGTAGATTTGTATATTTAAGATGTGCAACATGGTTTTTTAACATGAGTATATTGAAATGCTTTCCAGAAACTGATTAATTAGCATTTCTCACTATGAAGTCACATTTCATTCTTTTTCAGAAGTGAAGATACAGAGGGGACCAAGAGAGTAAGTCAAGAGAGTGGGCCAAGAGAGCTCAACTGCTCCCTAAGACACAGACAGTGACAGAACATAGCAGGTCAAGAAGAACTCCCAACGACACAGATAGCCATTGCAAAGATTGAACCAAGAGTCAAAGACACTTTCGGCACCAATGGGAGGAAGAAATTGTTAGGCGCCAATGCAAGAATTCATTCAATAACTGAAAAAACAACATAGTAACACCATGACCCAGTGGTCATATGAGAGAAAATTTTGAGTATCCTAACCCAGAAGAAGGAATAGAAATCAATTTTAAATGTAACTTTAAAAGATAATGGAGAACTATAAAGAGTAAATGAAAATTTCCCCTAAAGAATTGGAGAAAAAGACAAACAAAAATTGAAAGAAATCAATATATCTTTTAAAGAAACCCAAGAATAATCAATCAAACAGGTGAAGCAAACAGATCAGATAGTTAAAAACCTGAACACTGAAATAGAAGTAATAAAGAAAGCCCAAACAAAGGAAATATTGGAAATGGAAATGTTAGGTAAATAAATGGGAACAACAGATGCAATCATAACCAAAAGAATACAAGAGATGGAAGAAAGAATCTCAGGTGCTGAAGATAATATAGAGGAATAAAGGAAGAATATTAAGAGGTATAAAGGAAAAAGGTCAAGTAACATATGAAAGCAGACCTATCAGAAATACTCATGTCTTCTAAATGGAAACAATAAAAGCCAGAAGATAGTGGACAGATGTACTACACACACTAAGAGACCAAGGATTCAAACCCAGACTACTACACCCAGCAAAGCTTTCAATTACCATTAATGGAGAAAACAAGATATTCTATGACAAAACCAGATTGAAACAATACCTATCCACAAATCCACCTATACAGAAAGTACACGTAGGAAAATGCTATCCCAAGAATGTTAACTGCACCCACAAAAACACAGGAAACATGACTTTCCAGCAGCAAACCCCAAAGAAGGGAAATACACAAACACTACCACTGAAAAATAACAGGAATGAGCAACCATTGGTCATTAATATCCCTTAATATCAATGCATTCAATTCACCTATAAAAAGACAAAGTGTAACAGAATGGATATGAAGCAGGATCCATCCTTCTGCTGTATATCTCAACCTCAAAGACAAGCATTGAATCAGAGTAAAGGATTGAGAAAAGATTTTCCAATCAAATGAAGCCAAGAAATAAGAGAGTGTAACTATCCTAATATCTAACAAAATTGACTTCAAACTAAAATCAATCAGAAAAGATAGATACTTCATACTCACCACAAGAAAAATTCATCAAGATATTGTGTCAATCCTAAACATTTATGCCCCAAATACAAGAGTTCCCACATATGTAAAAGAAACATTACTAAAGCTGAAATCTTACATCAAGCCCCATACACTAGTAGTAGGATATTTTAACACCCATTTCTTACCAATGGACAGGTCAACAAGACAGAAACTTAACAGGGAAATAAGACTGATGTCCTGAATCAAATGAACTTAACAGACATCTATAGAACATTTTACCAAAACACAAAAATATACCCTCTTATCAGCACCTCATGGAAAGTTCTTTAAAATTGATCACATACTTAGTAACAAAGAAAACCTCAACAGATAAAAAAAAAAATGGAATAACCCTTGTATATTATCTGATTACCATGGTTTAAAATTAGAATTCAACAGCAATATTAATTGCAGAAAGTCAACAAACTCAAGGAATTTTAACATTTCTCAACGAATTACCCCTGGGTCAAGGAATATATTAAAAAAGAAATTAAAGGTTTCCTAGAAATCAATGAAGATGAAGGCACAACATAGGCAAACCTATTGGACACTATGAAAGCAGTGCTAAAAGAAAAGTTCATAGCATGAAGTGCTTACATGAAAATAATGGAGAAAGTTCACACTAGCAAGTTAACAGCACACTTGAAAGCTCTAGAACAAAAAGAAGCAGACTCACCCAGGAGGAATAGATGACAGTAAATAATCAAATTGAGGACTGAAATCAATAAAATAGAAGTAAAGAAAGCAATGAAGCAAGAGTTAGTTCTTTAAAAAAAATAATCACAAAGATAGACAAACCCTTATCAAACTAATCAAAAGACAGAGAAAGAATATCTAAATTAACTAAATCAAAATGAAAGGGGTACATAAAAACAGACAATGATGAATTCCAGAGAGTTACTAAGTCATACTAAAAAAATCTATACTCCAAAATATTGGAAAATGAAAAATTAATGAACAGTATTTTTGGATTGGTACCACACACCGTAGTTAAATCAAGACCAGATGAACAATTTAAATAAACCTATAACCCACATAAAAATATAAGCAGGCATCAAAAGCCTCCCAACCAAAAAAAGCCCAGGGTTTGATGGTTTCAGTTCACAATTCTACCAGAACTTCAAAGAAACGCTAATGCATATACTCCTCAAATTGTTCCACATAATAGAAATGGAAGGCACACTGCAAACCCTTTTTATGAGACTACAGTTACCCTGATATTGAAAGCACATAAAAACTGAACTAAGAAAGGGAACTTCAGACTTATCTTTCTCATGAAAATTGATGCAAAAATACTCAATAAAATACTGGCAAATTGAATGCAAGAACACAGCAAAAATCATACACCATGATCAAGTTGGCTTATCTCAAAGATGCAGAAATTGTTAAACATATGAAAATCTATCAATGTAATCAACCATATAAATTAACTAAAAGAAAAAAAATATATGATCATCTCATTGGATGCTGAAAAATATTTGACAAAATCCAACACCCCTTCATAATAAAGGTCTTCAAGAGGGCAGGAATACAAGGAATATATCTAAACATAATAAAGATCAATATAAAATAAGCCAACAGCCAATATCAAATTAAATGGAGAGAAACCCAAAGTGATTCCACTAAACTCAGCCACAAGACAAAAACTGTTCACTCTTTCCATATCTATTCAACGTAGTTCTTGAAATTAGTTAAATCAATAAGAAAACAAAGGAGACCAAGGGCATACAAATTGGAAAGGAAGATGTCAAACTCTATATTTGCAGATGGTATAATAGTATACATATGTGACCCCAAAAACTTTGTCAGAGACCTCTTATAGCTGATACATACCTTCACTAATGCTGTAGGATTCAAGATCAACTCAAAAAATCATTAGTGCTCCTAATATACAAATGATAAAGATACTGAGAAAGAAATCAGAGAAATATCACCTTTCACGATAGCAACAAATAACATATAAATATCTTGGGGTAACACTAACCAAAGAAGTGAAATCTCTGTTCAACAAGCACTTTAACTCTTTGAAGAAAAAAGCGAATAAGATACCAGAAAATGGAAAGATGCTCTTGCATATGTAGAATCAACATAATAAAAATGGCAATCCTATCAAAAGCAATCTACAGATTCAATGCAATCAACATCAAAATTCCAACACAATTTTCACAGACCTTGAAAGAACAATACTCATCTTCATATGGAAAAAAAAAACAGAAAACCCAGATAACAAAAATAATCCTGTACAATAAAGGAACTTTTGGACACATCACCATCCTTGACATCTAGATCTATTATATTGCCACAGTAATGAGAATACTGGTATTGGCATAAAAAAAGGCATGTTTAACAATGGAATAGAATCAAAGGCCTGGATATTAATTAACATACCAATGAACACCTGATTTTTTGATAAAGAAGCTAAAATTATACAATAGAGAAAAGAGAGTATCTTCAAATATTGTTCTGGCATAACTGGATGTCAACATGTAGAAGAATGAAAATAGATTCATATCTATCCTCCTGCACAAAACTCAAGTCCAAATGAATTAAAGATATCAATATAAATTCATCCACACTGAACCTAATAGAAGATAAACCTAAGAGAAAGTGGGAAGTAGCCTTCACTGCATGGGTACAAGAGAGCACTTTGTAAATATAACCCCAGTAGCACAGACACTGAGAGCAACAATAAATAAATGGGACCTCCTGAAACTGAGAAGCTTCTATAAAATAAAGGCACAGTCAATAAGAAAAGGTAGCCTAATGAATGGGAAAAGATCTTCAGCAACCCCACCTCAGACAGAGGACATATCTCTAAAGTTTATAAAGAAATCAAGAAATTAAACATCAAATTTCCAAATAATCCAATCAAAAAATGGGACAACTTATTTAAACAGAGATTTCTCAACAGAAGAATCTCATATGTCTGAAAGGCACTTAAGGAAATGTTCAACATCCTTAGCCATCAGGGAAATGCAAATCAAAACAACTTTGAGATATCATCTTACACCTGTCAGAATGGCTAAAATCAAAATCACCAATGATATCTTATACTGGAGGGGTTGTGATGTAAGGAGAACACTCCTCCATTGCTTGTGAGAATGAAAATTTGCACAACCAATCTGGAAATATGTATGGCTGTTTCGTAGAAAACTGGGAATCAACCTTCTACTGGACACAGCATTACCACTCTTGGGCATATACCCAAAGGATGCTCAATCATACTACAAGGACATTTGTTCAACCATGTTCATAACAGCATTATTTGTAATAGCCAGAACCTGGAAACCAGCTAAAAGCCCCTCAACAGAAGAATGGATAAAGAAAAGGTGGTGCATTTACACAATGGAGTACTACTCAGAGGTTAAAAAAAAATGCATGAAAATGAATAGAACTAGAAAAAAACATCTAGAGTGAGTTATGTAACACGAAGGGGACTGCTTTTTGGGGTTTCTGTCCATTCCGGTACCCCACAGCCTGCACGCCCTAAAGGAGATCTCTATAAGTTATAAAGCTGATTGGCCCATTAGCTTAGGTTTCTTATTGGCTCTTATGGCTTATATTAACCCATTATTCAGATCTATTTTTAGCCTTATGGCTCTGTACCTTTTTCAGCTGGCAGGTTACATCCTGCTTCCTCCATGGTCTGTGCAGGACTGGGAGGAATCAACTTTCTGCTTCCCAGAATTCTCCTGTTCTCATTGCATCATTTCTACTTCTTGTCTGGTTTTCCCACCTATACTTCCTGCCTGGCCAATCAGCATTTATTTAAAACATGATTGACAGAATACAGAAAATTCTCCCACACCAAGTTAGATGTTAACCCAGATCCAAAAAGATGAGTATGGTATGTATTCATCCATAAGTGTATACTAGCTGTAAGCAAAGGATAACAAGCCTATAGTCTGTCATTCCCAGAGAAACTAAATAACAAATAGAATTCTAAGATATATATATAATCCTGGGAAGGGGAAGTAGATAAAAATTCCTAAGAAAATTGGGTTTGGGGGGAGGAGGGAGGACAGAACAGGAGGAGGAGAGAAGTGGAGAGAGGAGAATTTGAGGAACAGGATAGACAAGATAGAGGAAGGACAGAGATGAGAGCAAGGAAAGAGATATCTTGATTGAGTGAGCTATTAGGCAACTGGCAAGAAACCTAGCACTACGGAAATTTTCAGAAATCCGCAAAGATGACCCCAGCTAAGACCTTAAGCAATAGTGAAGAGGATGTCCGAATTGGCCTTGCCCTGTATTCAGATTGATGAATATCTTAAACCTTCATCTAGCAACTGATGGAGACAGGAGCAGGAACCCTCAGTGGAGCATTTGACTCAGCCTTCAAAGTACAGTTCAAGTGTGAAAGGAGTGAGAATATGAGCAAAGAGGTCAAGACCATGATGGGGACACCCACAAAACAGGTACCTGAGCTAATGGGAGCTCACCAACTCAGGATGGACAGGGAAGTAACCAGAATAAGACTAAGCTAGATCCTCTGAATGTGGGTAACAGTTGTATTGCTCAGGCATCTGTGGGGCCACTGGCAGTGCACCAGAATTTGTCCCTGCTGCTTGTATTGGCTTCTTGGAACCCATTCTCTTTCGATGGATGGTAGGGAGGGCCTTCGTCCTTTCTCAAAGCAATATGCCTTACCATCTCTGAGTAGTGGGGGGATGTGGTGGAGGGGAGGTGGAGGAAGCAAGAGGAGAGGAGTGACTGGGAACTGAGATTGGTATGCAAAGTGAAAAAAAGATATTTTTTTAAATAAAATAAAATAAAGAAGTCAATATACATTCTTTTAACAAGTTTAATGGAGAATTGTAAGTATCCAGCGTGCAACATTTTGGTTAACTATGCAACTTCTTGAGACTTATTCTTCTCCTGCAACCTGGAGCATCTCAGAAAAAAAATGAGTCCTTGGTAATGATGCATGTTATATCTGTGTGCATTGTATTCAAATTGGATCCAAGTCAAATCATAGGTTTTTATAGATTTAACCACATTTGGCCACCCCTGGAGTGTTTTACTTTGTAAAACTTGTGAGTTATTCTTTAGATTTTCAAGTTGAACACCATTTAATCTGATATTATGAAGTTGCTTGCCTGTCCCTTTTGACAATGATGAACAATGGAAAATGGAAAGTCTTATGCTCATCAATGATATTGAACATCAGAGCTGAAGAGTATTCGGATGTGTTTTGATTTTTAAATGAAACAGAATATGTCAAGTGAGAGAGATGAGAATCTACATATGCCCGAAATGTCATTTTCATGAAATACCTATTTCAAAAAGGTTTTATTTCCAACAGAAGATTATATGAGGCTATGAAGAAATAACTAGGCCTGCTTTAAAACTCTCAAGATTTCTCTTTGCAAGTATTTATATTATAGATTCTGAATCAGAAAAGCTAGGTGTTATGAGACTCTGAAACTAATAATAAAATGCATAACTAATATTGATACTGTGATTAGCATATGTTTAAGATCCCTGTCATTGGCATTCTGATTTCAGATGCCATAACTACCAAGGATGGTTTAAGTGCATTAGATCCAATTATAGAACTGAGAAGTGTTATGAGAGAACATACATATACTCTCCATTGTCATACAAATATAACAGAATAATATCCTTTAGGACTCCATGCCCTTTCTACACAGGAACAAATTTTGATTACAGAATTTTGAGTTTTGACATTTGATGATTGAGTTTAGATAACATAATAGATCATTATTATATTCATTTTTTTCAAATGTTGCACATTTTTTAAGAATCATTTTATTCAGATAATACTTTTTATTTATTTATTTTTTAAAGACAGGGTTTCTCTGTGTGTAGTCAGACTGCCTCTGTCTTCAGGTGCTAGAATTAAAGGCTTGTTTTACCACCACCTGGTTTATTCAGATAATTCTTGTTTTCCATTTTAGATCAGCCCTCTTTCCCCCACAGTCATTTATTTCACATGTGCTCCATTTTGGTTGTATCTATATTAGTAAAAAGTTTCAATTATCCTTTCCATCTATATAATTTTCTTTCTCTGTAGACATATTAGTTCATAATCCTACTATGAAGACATTCATTTTCCCAAATCAAAAGAATGAAAGCAATGTGTTTGTAAGTATAACAAATAAGATAAAATATATTTAGGCAACAATTTTTGGCACAGTGCACATAACAGAATAAATGCAGAGGATATTATTCTAGCACTTGTATAAATAAACACTCAAGTGAATATATGTGCACATAAACACATATGGATATATAGTCAATGATATATTCATGACAAGTGTATACCTAAGCACGAGGCCAGCTAACTTTGATAGCCATACAAACACCTTTTAATTTATTTTTACTTTGACTAATTGGATATATGAAGACTACTTTCACCTACTGGTATCTCAACAATGGAGTTACTGAGAGTTAACACACAAGATACAGAACAACTATACTTTTATTGTAGATTTAAGAAGAAAAGTTAGAAAATAATGATTCACAGATGTAAACAATGTATCAGTGATGTGTATGGGCCTGCACAGAGAACAGAGTTAGGTGGGAAAAACTAAACTGAATGCTGGGAGAAAGGAGGTAGAGTCAGGAGAATCCATGTAGCTCTGCCAGAGACAGATGCTGGAACATTAGCTGGTAAAGCACAGCCACATGGTGATATGCAGATTAATAGAAATGGATTAAACTAATATGTAAGAGTTAGCAAAAAAAAAAAAAAGCTAGAGCTCATGGGCCAAGCAGTGATTTAATTAATACAGTTTCTGTGTAATTATTGTGAGTTTGAGCTGCTGGGCCTCCCTACAGCATATCAGTTTATCATATAAATTAATATGGCATTTCTGATACTTGTGAGTTTAGAGACAGGTTGTAAGTTCCCCATTGTTTCTAAGTACTATCTTCTTATAATATGATTCCATAAACTATCACTCTTGTGTAATGAAAATATGTCGTATTTGGGAAACTCTCTATAATGTAAAAACTGTCATCATTCTTTTAATTTTTATGTAACATCAGACACTTTTCTCAGCTATTCCTAAGGTGATTTTGTAAATATCAATTAATGAAGATATTTCAAATATATGTAAGTATGTCACAGACTATGGATAATTGCCATATTCTTTTCTCAGTTTTTCCTTTGACAAAACATCAACTCATCAGATGAAACATTCTTTGCCCTAAACATCCAGACCTCATCTAGAGTGAGAACCCTCTCCTAAAGTAAGACTGGGATTCTGCCTTCCTTAGAAGCAATGAGGAAAGAGGAATTCTATTTATTTATTTATTTATTTATTTATTTATTTATTTATTTATTTATTAAAGATTTCTGTCTCTTCCCCACCGCCGCCCCAATTCTTTACTAAAGGTCAAGTGTCTCCTTAAGTTTCCATCCTTTGCTGCCAGATTTCCATATGACTTATAATTCCATTCTATTTGTTCATTACTGTAAGTCTAATGATCCTTAATCTGTTTCAGACAAGTTTTTCTTTTCTTTTCTCTTTTCCTTTTCCTTTCTTTTTGGAATTTCTCATTGTAGTCAATTTCTTTAGTGTAATCTTACATATTCAACAATTTTGAGACTCTATACTTATCACAAAGGTAATTCATTTATAAATTTACCAATAACTAGTTTGGTAAACTGTGTACAATTCCAGATGAGTACAGCCCACTGGATGGAATTTCATGCCTAGTACTGTAAACCAAACAGTCACCTAGAGGTAGAGAGATCATAGACCCTAAGGAAATATTGACTACTTTAGTTTTTCCTAACTAATGTAACTTCTAACTGTATTCTGAATATTGTTATTCATATTCAAAGATAATTTTAGTTATTATCCCTCATCAAAGGGATAAGAACATTTTGCAAAACAGGAGTATTATTACAGAGATTCCCCACTGGAAAAAGTTCAGAGAATAAGGTACCATGGTGTACTCAGCCTCAATTCTTTCGACTATCACAACGTCTGTAAATGCTCAGAGAACATCACAGCTTGAGAAATTTTAAGAGCCAGAAGACCCGGATTCATATTATGGGATACTGTCTTATAGACAATAACGGAAAATCATACCTATGAAATCTTAATAATATGGCTACCTTTAAGAGAAAAGATTTAAACTTGGGTTCTCACCTTGTGGGTTGCAACCCCTTTTGGTTGTTTGGATATCAGACATGCTTATCAGAGTTATATTATGATTCATAATAGTAGCCACTTTGCAGTTATGAGATAGCAACAAAATAATGTTATGATTGGGAGTCCCACAATATGAGGTGCTGCATTAAAGGATCGCAGCATTAGGAAGTTGAGAAACATTAATCTAAATACCAACAGCACGATTTCACATACTATTGTGAACTGGGGAAATTCCACATGGTCCTACTTTAAGACCTACAGTTGACCAATGACAGCTGAGAAAGGAAGAAGCAGTTTCCTCAAAGAGCTCCTGTATAAAGAGCTTCCAAACCCAAGAAGTCACCCCTGGATATATGTACATATAAGCAACACTGAACAGATATGGTATAGTGTGTATGTGTGTATGTGCATGCACACATGTACCAACATGAGCATGTTGTGTGGCTGTGTCTGGTTACACATGCATGTCTATAACTATTATATGAGAAATTTCATTAACTTAGGAAGGGCATGGAAGTTGCAGTAGGGAGATGGGTGGGAAAGATGTAGATGTGTAGGTGTATGTAATTGTCAAAATAAAGGTAAAATAAAAGGAAATGCCCATCAATATATGTAAATCACAGTAATCTAGCTTTGAATTATAATAGACACAACTGGAGATAGCTATAATAATTGACAGCATAAAGTGAAAGAAATATATTTGTTTTAATAGGATCATGTGATTTTTTATATGCCATAAAAACAAAACTAATGCAAGCTTTACATTGCTTATATGAGCTAAACAAAAAACCATGTCAAAAGTCATCCCCAAAGGTAGACTTTTGGTTTCTACTTCTTGTTCTATTTAGTCTTCTGAATAGAAATAAATAAAAAATAAAGTGCCAGTGAGTCATTGTTCTGCTGTGGTAGAGCTGTCCTAGTGGTTTTTGTTTCAGAACACTTAAAATGTGTTGTTTTTCTAAACATGAAATTGACTAGGTACTCAAAAATAAAAGAATTGAGAGAAGAAATTAATTCATATCTAGGATTTTTAAATTAGTTATGGGTCAATGGGATTTGGGGTAATAGAATTTCTAATATCTGTTGGAAAATTAAAAATAGAAACTATACATCTGAAAATGTATAAAAAGTGGTGTACCAAAGTTAGACTATGTCCTCAACACAGATACGTAAGAGAAAAAATGTTAGATGAATTGGACATTACAGGAAAAATTGAGTTCTCAATCTTTGCTTCAGCCCCCAACATCATTGGATTTTAACTCATGAATATGTGTTTTATTATCAACCCTTCCCCCAAACAGCAGAGAACATCCTGAGAGGAGATACTTTAAGAGGCATAGGCCTGGGAGAACTTGGTAGAAGCAGTGTTTTCTGGCTATGATAGGAATGTTATTCTCATGAACTTATAGCATGTGTGGTTGGTTATCTGTACAATACCCTCAAAAGACCATGTCACTCACTACTTCAGCATGGGTAAAAGAGGTCTCAGAAAAGCCTACCTGAGATTAAGAGTTATTCGTGTTGATGACTACGGGTGGGTTGAGTTCATTTTCATCCAAGGTATGGCTGTTTGTAGTCTATGATCTAATGGAGAACCTTATAACTGTGAGTGTAGGGGAGAACTAATTACCTTTTGTGGGACATTGAACGAAAGACGAGGACATGAATTTGGGAGAGGGACATGGAACATAAGTGGGATGGAAGTCAAATTATGGAAGCAGTTGGAGTGTGAAATTCTCAAAGAATGGGAAAAATATATTACTAATAGGTACCTCAATATACAATGAAATGTTCATAATTTTGTCTCTATAAGGTTGAAATGTTATGTATAAAAAAGTCAATTTAAATCAATATCTAAAGGTTCTTTTATATTATACTCAAAATCAGAATGAGGCATATAGAACATTCACTTCTTTTATTTCTTTCACTGTTTTCAAGATTATAATTACATCATTTCTCCCTCTTAATTCCTCCTTCAAGATATTCCCATATAACTCTCCTTGCTCACTTTCAAATCATGACCTCATTTTTCAATATTTTTGTTACATGAATACGTGCCCATATATGTGCTTGTACATATATATTCCTAACTATAAGCTGCTCAGTCTATATAATGTTATTATTATGTATGTTTCTAAGGCTAAACATTTGATACTAGTTAATCAGTTGCTTTGCTTTTCCTTTGGGAAGACTATGTCTTCCAGTTTCAGCATTAACTTTTCACTATTTATTTTTATGCATTATATTTGTTTTTATGCAAGTTCACACATGTACACAATACTAAGCACTAACCACAACTAACAACATACTACCCACTCCTGCACCCACTTGGCCCCATCTCTATATAACCTCTAGGCACATATTCTCCATACAGACTTCTCTAGCTTTCATGTCTGTTTTCTTGTTGCTTGCTTTTTTATTTTTGTTTCTTTTTTCTCTTTTGCAACCCATCTTGGTATCACCAGGATCAACTATTTGACCATAAGTTTGGACCTACCTGATGGGCTCCATGATAGATGCATAATCATGGACCCTAATTTTTCCCTCACGCAGAATCTACTAGTAACCAATAGCTCAGCAATAAAAAGCAGAAATGTCCATAATTCTTTTCTCCTTCATAACTGTGGACAGTCTCTTGGGAGGTGCACCTGCTGTATGTTGATGATAGCTATGGTTGTATTTAGTTTAGACAATGCTGCTTCCCAAACATCCACCCCATCCTCAGCTCTTATCATTTTCCTGCCCCCTCCTCTTCAGTGTTTCCTGAGCCTTAGAAGGACGGATGTAAATACCTTGTTGGGGCTCACAGCACAATTGTCTCTTATTTTCAGCATCATGGGTAGCCAGAAATCTTCACATTCATTGATTTCATGTAATGAGAGGCTCTTCTGATTAAAGCTAAGAGTAGTTTTTGTCTGTAGGTATAAGCGTAGGTATTCAGAAGGCAGTTTGAGACTATGTCAATTTAGTTAAACACCACTTATATGTTTCCTATCAGAGCTTATGACCTCCAATAGCATGGCTAATTAGATAGGTTTAAAGAATCAGATGTCAGTTTTCTTCCTCTCCCCTTTGTGAAAGAAAACTCAAGTTCATTCAAAAGCCAGTTGGTTACCCCTACAACAGTCAAAGAGCTATTACATAGTTAGACATATCTTGTTCAAAAGGTTGACCTGGTTTGTAGGGATGGTAGCTGGAAACAAACCAGGGATGACCTTCTTCATCTGCTCACCAAACCCTGGTAACCAGTGGTAACCAACCAGGAGATGCCTGTATGTTGCCCATTTAGGAATTGTCACTGTGTTTCTGATTTTCCTCTTTGCTTTCAATCTGGGAGAAGACTGCAGCCTTTGTAATCTCTTCCTCTAATTTTGACAACACCCCCTCCTTACACAAATACATTCACCCATACAAGTAAATGTAAACTCATAAATACATACATAAATATTCACATATATATGTTCATTTCTTGGGTATGCTGTTTATATGTGTGTGTGTGAATTCCAGATAATGCCTATATTTACATTTATGAGTGAATGCATGTGTCCATAAAACATAAATAACTTTTTTTTTCTTTTTTTTTCTTTTTTTTTATTGAGAATAAGAAAAAAAAGTTTCCGCCTCCTCCCAGCCTCCCATTTCCCTCCCCCATAAATAACTTTTTAAATCCTAACTATCCCTATGTCTATTTATGTCCATTAGACTAGTTGACAGTTTATTTTATACAGGCTTTTTGATGTAAAATGATGATATTTTGATATCTAAACTGTAGCTGTTATTTATTATTTCACATAAATTCTACGAGCCCTCTGAAGGAAGCATTTGATGTTGTCCTGGTTTACAGCCAAAGCTGTTCAGCAAAATTACCCTGCAACATCTTCTGCTGATATGTGACAAAGTACAGCAAATGTCTGTTCAGCTTATTGTCAACAAAAGCATCCCTCCCTCCCAGTGCATTAGCCACAATGTTCAAAGGCAAGCACACTCAGACCAAAGGCACAGGCCTATCGTGGACAATAGAACCTTTTCTCATAAATCAATTCATGACCTCTGTACTATAGGACATCCAATTAACTGTATAAAAGCAAATACAAACAACAACAAAAACAAATAGATAAACAAAAATATCAAAAAACAGAAAACAAAAAAAATGGGAAATGTTTAAAAGTGGTTTCCTTTACCCCAGTAAAGAGAGTGGAAAAATTACTTCCTGATAGCATTCATAAATCATAACTGACTACCTTCATTTGTTACAATAAGCTTAACAAGAGTTAAAAGGTGTAATTTTGTTTCAATACAGCAAATTCAAAAACATGTATTTATCTAGAAAAGGAGCAGTGACTGTATTCTGTGACAACAATTATTCCTTCAAACACCTTAGGCTGATGTAACTTTATTGCTACTTTTAGTGGAGACTTACTGGCAATTTCCATTTTATAGTCATCATGAGTTAAACTCACACTCTCCAGCGGCAGTCCTTGCTGAGTGGTGCATAGTCTAAAGAAGGAAGCTCTTATGAAGTTTGTACTATCTGCCTGCATTTGCCTGTGTGTCCTCTCTGCTTAATATTCGGTCAGCACCAGGCAATCAGTACGTCTGTACTGTCAGGGTCAGGATGACATGCTTGATCTGGCAATTTTCATGTTACACTCGTAATTATCTACACACAGTATTTTTACATTTTACACTGTTGCGGAAACTGTCAGCATCGGAAAATGCACCTAATTTCAATAGCTTGCGTAGAAACAGGTTGCAAATTACTAATTAGATCCTGTGCCTAGCACAGGAGGTACCCTAATGGCAAGGCATCCATTCTGTGTCAAGTAGAGTTTCAACTGTGGAAATGATTTACAAGAATGGCCATTCTTCACGTTAATATAGGACTAATACTGTTTTGACCATGCTTTTTTAAGAGAACAATAGTCTCGCCCATGTAATGAAGGAAAATTATAATTTCAGATACAAGACCATAGTGTGGAGGGTAAAATCAGCAACCAGGTTTTCAAGGGTGATGCTATCTGCAAAGCAGACATCCTTAATGAACATCTCTGAAATACAGAAATAGTCAGGGAAATTTGTAATGATTACATTGCTATGATTTGGAAAATCTCAATCATATTCTTAATTATCTAATTAGTAGGATATAGTCATATTTTATGCATTTGAATTATGTAAATGTAAAAGGATATGTAACAAACTGTCATATTACAAGAAAGGGTAACAAAACTGAAAATATTTGAATCATTTTCAGGATTGTGTTGGTATTAGGATTCTATAAATAATATATTGCATCTTAGCAAACATCAAAATCATGACCATTCATATTACACAAATAAGTATATGAGAGTAATTAGCAATCAATAAACAAGTAAATAGTAAATAACAATTAATAAAAAAAATTTAAAAGAATTTTTTAAATGTTAAGATTTAAACAAATATTTAAAATGCAGATAAATTACAAAAAAACTGCATTTACTTTTAAGCATAATTATCTTCCTTTATTTAGCCATTATTTCCAAATTTCAGAATGATGTTTATAAAATTACTATAAGTATTTTTAAATATTTATTTATTCTTTTCTCATAAATCCTGACCATAACCTCTCCAACTAATATGAGGTGGCTGCTTTTCATGTCACTGAATGTGGTTGCCTTCCCTTTAAGATATCACAGGGAGGGTAAACTGTAATTAGGATATATTATTTGAGAAAAAAATCTATTTTTATTAAGAGGAAAAAAAATTAAAAATCAAGCCCCAAGGAAATCTGAAAATATGTGGCATTTAATTCATTAAAGCAGACTGTTTTCCACTTCATTTTTCCAGACATTTGGTGTAATGACATTTATAAATATATTCTAAGGGAAAAGCTTCTGTGGTTTAATTCAATATTTGTGTCATCTATGCTGTTAAAATAATATAACAAACAGATGTGCAAACATATGAATAATAGGGAAATATTGAGATGGGACTCTGCTCACAAAACTCAAAATTAAAAGCCTTAGTTAAAAGTTCAACTCATACACCAATCTGTTCACAATTTTGTTCATTTTAGTTTCCTTCAAAATGTTCGAAATGATAAATTAATTTTAATCAATATGATAATTTTAATTTTGGCAAATATAAATTTTCTAGATATATAGATAAAATTTTTAATTATATGGTTGAATATTTTACTTAAAATTTCAAATCTCTCATACTCTTTAAATTTTAAAAAAGATCTCAAAATTCTCACTTCAATAGCCTTTCATTAGATATTTATCATAACAGTCATATAATGACCCAGTAGATACATTTTTGGTCTCATTTATATTTAGGATATTGTTGTTATCATCATCAACATCATCATTGTTATCTATAGAAGAGACATCAATATGATCTTTATGTAAGATTTATGCTATATCCATTTTTATAAAGAAAAATCTTAGAACATTTTAGAAAGTCAGTTCCGCTATATTTCCAAGTCACGATCATGTTTTGAGGTGTATAAAATGGGCAATTATTAAACATATGTCTCAATTAAGTGTTTTATTTCATTCACCGATTTTCACTTGTCTACAGATACCTTCTTCCTCCGATAGCCATAGTGGTTGAGGAAGAAGAAGTAAATGTACAAGCTTTCTTTATGCGATGCTTCCATTACACTAATGGGATTTCATCATCCAGTGTAGGAAGCATTGTCCTTACATTCCATCCAGAAACAATATTAGAAAATTCTATACCTATTCTACAAGAGAAATTGTATTCTGTTTGGCATATGCTTAGTGTCTCATTTTATAATACTTTGCAGATTATTTGCCCAATTTCACACTAATGAGGCTGTAAATAGGTTCAGTTACTTTTATATTTGAAAATTAACAGCAATTTATGTTTTCTTTTGACAAATGGATGAAGGAATTGGTCATATAAACCAACTTAGCGCTAATAAATGAAGCAGAGAGTTTCGTTTTAATACATACTATCAGAAGTTGTCAAACTGACACCCACAGAGACTAAAACCTGCAAGGGACTAAAACTACTGGCAGTCTATAAAACAGATTAAGACAATTTAGAAAATATTTCTGCTTCTAAAAGTACAACCTATACACGGGAAAATTGCAATGCCTCCCTAATTATAAGGCTTGGTTCTGTGGAAAGCAAAGAGAATTCTTTCATACGGACTGGAAAACATTTTCCGTGAAGGATTGAATGGTAATTCTGTTTGCCCAGAAGACAGTGATGCTGTGCTACAGGCACTCTGCACCGTCACACAGAAAACATCCACCACACCTGGAGTAGCACCTGGTAAAGCCACTCGAGCATAACTTCACTTACAGATGCAAAATGTTCCATGGGGCTCCAGGGCTGCACTGTGTGTCAGGGATGCCCAGATGCTCAGAGACACTGGATAAAATCCACATCTTTTCACACATTTGGCTAAGCGAGCAAACCATGCTTGGAGTACTAGTGTGTAGGAAAGCAAGCCAGCACTCATCGTTCAGTTCTGACAGGTAACAGATAATACTATTTAAAACTTTCCTCTTATGAGGTTAATTAAATCAAGGATTTAAAAAATGATGTATCCTCTATTTTATATCAGCTTTCTATGCAATTATTTTTATAATTTTATATCTTAATATGGTTTATATTTATTTGATTGTACTCTTTCTATATTATTGAAATTTCTATGATTCTAATTTAGTTACTAACATGTTGATTAAATGTTGATATTTAAAATTTTCATAGAGAATTATTTTAATAATGTTCACTTCTTATTGTTTCTACATCATAAGCATAATTTCTTCCTCCCACTAATTTAATTTTTAGTAACTGTACTTTGGTATTGAATAAATTTGCAATTTATCTTGGTCTAAAACAGTAAAGCATGAATCCAAATGAAAAATTGAATTGGTTTTCTAAATAAAAAATTTGAATCATGTTATTTTGTCATTTAAGTTGCCAACATGGCCACTGTATACTTTTAAGTTCTGGGTTATCTTTTCCTTTTTGCTTTGTCCATTGATCACATGCACCTTCACATGCCAGTGTCATTTTATTCAATATCCTCAAGCACTAACCTTATTACTTTTAATGGATTTTCCACTTTTTTTTATAATCACTGGTCTTGACATTTTAAAAATATGATTTTATAATAAACTAAATGATCTACATAATAATTTAAACATTTTTAAGGCAGGCCTTTCTATTGTTTTTTTATATATATTTTTAAAAAATTACCGCCTCCTCCCCGTTTCCCATTTCCCTCCCCCTCCTCCCACACATCTCCCCCTACCCCTCCTCCCCTACCCCTCTCCCCCTGCCCCCCACTCCATTCCACCTCCCTCTCGAGAATGATGTTTTATTGATGAAAACCTCCACTGCTTTCACTTTTAAAATTTTGGGCATGTCTATGTTTGCAGAAATTAGTTTTTTTCCATAAAAAATATTCTGATTAGAGTTTCCCCTCCCAAAACTCCTCTCATATCATTTCCAGATCTTCACCCACCCAAATCCACACTGTTTTTTTTCTTTAATTAGAAACAAAAAGCTATCTAAAAATAAAATAAAGTAAGATAAGATAAAAAATAATGAATTGGAATAGGACAAAACAGAGAAAGAAGATAAAAAAAAGAGCCAAAAGAAACAAACACAAGAGATACAGAAACACAGATACCTTCACACATATCAATATCCCATTAAAAAAACAAGCAATATCATGCAAACATGTGGCCCACACATGGTCTGTACCAGGTCCTCTGTGTGTATTTTGTAGCTGTTAGCTTAGTAGAACTCCTGAGTGTATGAATGAGTAGGTCTCTGATTCTAGTGCTTGGGACTGCTGTTGTATTGCCAAGTTCAACTACAATGTGGTAATTTTTGGCTCATTCTTTTGTATTTTATTGTGTCAATTTTTATTTATTATTTTTTTTTGTCCTAGAAGTTTGTTGTTTCTAAGGAGATACAGAAATGCATAGGTCTGGTTGGGAGAGGAGAAAGGGAAAAATGTGGAGAAAAAGAGGAAGGGAAACCTGTAATCAGGATATATTTTATGAGAATAGAATCTATTTTCAATAAGACGTAAAAATGAAAAAAAAAACACAAGATAGAAAAATATATGAGCAAAAAGATCTGTAAAGTTAAAATAAATGTTGATAACCTAATATTTTGTTTGCTGAGCCTTCTTGCCCAAGGATACGAATCCCCAACTTATTCCTTTCTTGACCATGCCCTGTCAACAACAACCCTAATACCTTTTAACTTTTATTTATTATTTAGGTTATGGGTCATTTTATATATAGTTGATCATGCACACATATGTACCATCACATACATTTTCTATACAATGATGTGAGAACTCAAAGAAATGAAATCTCAATGATTCTAGAGATTTATGATAGGCAATTTTAAATTTTCAAGGCTCAATCGTGTTTTAAATAAATAAAAATAATTTTATTTTCACATTTATATTTCCTTAAATTTTAATATACATATGACATTGAAGGCTAGATACCTTTACTCTTTAAAATTAAGTATATTAAAGTGTTATTTTTTGTTAAATTTTTTTTATTAAAAATTTCCGCCTCCTCTCTGCCTTCCTTTTCCCTCTTCCTCCCCCACTGCCCTCCCTCTCCAGTCCAAAGAGCAGTCAGGATTTGCTGCCCTGTGGGCAGTCCAAGGTCCTCCCCACTCCATCCAGGTCTAGGAAGGTGAACATCCAAACAGGCTAGGCTCCCACAAAGCCAGTACATGCAGTAGGGTCAAAACTCAGTGCCATTGTCCTTGGCTTCTCAGCAGCCCTCATTGTCCACCATATTCAGAGAATCTGGTTTTATCCCATGCTTTTTCAGTCCCAGTCCAGCTGGCCTTGGTGAGCTCCCAATAGATCAGCCTCATCGTCTCAGTGGATGGGTGCCCCCCTTGCGGTCTTGACTTCCTTGCTCATGTTCTCCCTCCTTCTCTTCCTCATTGGGACCTTGGGACCTCAGTCCATTGCTGCAGTGTGGGTCTTGTCTCTATCTCCATCCACCACCAGATGAAGGATCTATGGTGATATGCAAGATATTCATTTAGTATGGACCTCAATATCAGTCTGAACACACTGAACCTAATAGAAGAGAAAGTGGGAAGTACTCTACAACACATGGGCACAGGAGACCACTTCCTACATATAACCCCAGCACCACAGACATTAAGTACAACATTGAATAAATGGGACCTCCTGAAACTGAGAAGCTTCTGTAAAGCAAAGGACACTGTCACTAAGACAAAAAGGCAACCCACTGACTGGGAGAAGATCTTCACCAACCCCGAAACAGACAAAGGTCTGATCTCCAAATTATATAAAGAACTCTAGAAACTAGATGTCAAAATTCTAATTAACCCAATTAAAAATGGGGCAATGAACTGAACAGAGAATTCTCAACAGAATAAGTTCAAATGGCCAAAAGACACTTAAGGTCATGCTCAACCTCCTTAGCGATCAGAGAAATGCAAATCAAAACAACTTTGAGATACCATCTTACACCTGTCAGAATGGCTAAAATCAAAAACACCAATGATAGCCTTTGCTGGAGAGGATATGGAGTAAGGGTTACACTCATCCATTGCTGGTGGGAATGCAAACTTGTGCAACCACTTTGGAAAGCAGTGTGGCGGTTTCTCAGGAAATTCGGGATCAACCTACCCCAGAACCCAGCAATACCACTCTTGGGAATATACCCAAGAGATGCCCTATCATACTACAATAGTATTTGTTCAACTGTGTTCATAGCAGCATTATTTGTAATAGCTAGAACCTGGAAACAACCTAGATGCCTTCCACGGAATAATAGATGAAGAAAGTGTAGAGTATATACATATTAGAGTACTACTCAGCAGTAAAAAACAATGACTTCTTGAATTTTGCATGCAAATGGATGGAAATAGAAAACACTATCCTGAGTGAGGTAAGCCAGACCCAAAAAGATGAACATGAAATGTACTCACTCATAATTTGTTTTTAGCCATAAATATAGGACATTGAGCCTATAATTCGCGATCCTAGAGAAGCTAAATAGGAAGGCGAACCCAAAGAAAAACACACATTTATCCTCCTGGTTATTGGAAGTAGACAAGATTGCAGGGCAAAAATTGTTACTGGAAGTAGGGTGGAATGGGGGGAAAGGGGAGATGGGGAGAGAAAAGTGAGAAGGGGAAGATGGGGACAGCTTGGGGGAATAGGATGGTTGGGATATTAAAGTATTATTTATATAAAACAATGGATTTAATGTACTCTAAGGCATTCTGCCTTCACTATTGTAGATATACCTCCCTTCCTAATGAGTTCTCTAGTCCTTCATACCTACTGCTTAACAGTTTTGAAAAGTTTGAGTTTTGCATTTGAGATAAAATTAGACATTTTTATGTTTGAGTCTTGCTCATTTGGCTCAGTATGATGACCTCATATTCCATCCACTTTTCTGCAGATAACCTTGTACTGTGAGGAATAATTTCATTTTTGTGACTGAATACAATTCCAAGTTCATAAATTATAAAAATTACTAAATGATAAACAAAGTAATGTTTGTCTATAGTTTTAAAAATAAAAGTTATAAATTTATTGTAATAAAGGGGCACATATATGATTTTCAAACATAGTAATAGTAAATAGTAAAAATTACTGGGTTTAATATTTTTGAAATCAATAAATTATATGGTACAGCACAAAATAACTATTTTTATTTTAAGAGTGCTATGAAATCTGGCTTTTAATTAGGCTTTGCATTCATTTCCCATTTTGAGATTATAATCTAAATATAACATTTCTCTATTTTCTTTTCCACCTTCAAAGACTACTATGTAACCCTCTCCACTCTCATTCAAATTTAAGAGCTCTTTTGTCACTAATTCTTATTGCATGAAAATAACATAATATATATTTCTAAATATGATTTGTTCAATATGGATAATATTACCCATATGTACATTTTTAGAGCTGATTGTTTAGTACTGGACAAGTTGGTTTACTTTTCACTGGAGAAGATCACTTCTGTTGACAGAGTTTCTGTCCCACCTAGTCCAGCAGCCCTTCCATCCCCAAAAAAACATACAGAGGCCTACATTAATTATATATTGGTTGGCCTATTATCTCAGGTTTTTTACTAATTAACTCTTATATTTTACATTAACCAATAATTCTTGTCTGTGATTGCCATGTGCCTTGGTAACTTTTATCAGTGAGGCATTCTCACCTTGTTTCCTCTGGGTCTGGGTGATGACTATAGACAGAGACTTTTTTCTTCCCAGAATTCTTCTATTCTGGTTACCTTGCCAAAACTTCCTGCCTGGCTACTAACCAATCAGTGTTTTATTAAATCAATACAAGTGACAACCCTTTACAGGGTACAAGACCATTGTCCCATAGTACTTCCCCTCTTTTTATTTTCAAAATAAAATCCCTAGCTCTCTCAGTTTTTTTTTTTTTTCTCTCTCAGGTTTTATGTGGTTGTAGTTGTACATGTTGGAATGCTTGATGGCATGCTTTAGGAACAAGACATGCAGGACCCACAGAAAAATGAATGCTGAACTTGCTGAACTTGCTGAAAGGTGAGACCATCCTTTCATGTTTCCTACTTCATGAAAGAGTCTGCCAGATCTTTTCTAGGAAACAGAAGAAAGTGACTGAAAAACTGAAAATATAGGCAGAACTGTCTTTGAAATTTCCTGCTTCATGGAAAAGGCTGCCAAATAATATAGTCCTGTAGGCTGAAGATAGATGCTCAAATATTACAGAAGAACTTTGGGTGAATGTCCAGGCAACAAGAAGTCCCTGTAAATTGTAGCGTTCTGAAAGTTGTCTATAATATATTTTCTGTTTATTTAGGTAATATTATATCCTTATGCAGTTTTTGATGGAGTTGAAGAAAGATAGTTATAATTATAAAAGATAAATTAGTTATAAAACTATAGACTCACAAAGATAGAATAGATGATAGAATATTTTCCTTAATTAGCCAAATGTAAATGGAATAAATATTGTTTTTTTGTGTTTCCCTTTTTATTCATTCTTTTTTTTAAATATAATTTTTTATTGAAAAAAATTTTCTGCCGCCTCCCCGCCTCCCATTTCCCTCCCCGTCTCCCTTCCCCTCTCCTCTCCCTCTCCCCCCACCCCTCTCCCCCTCCCTCTCCAGTCTGAAGGGCAGTCTAGTTCCCTGCCCTGTGGAAAGTCCAAAGTCCTCCCCGCTCCATCCTGGTCTAGGAAGGTGGACATCCAAACTGGCTAGGCTCCCCCAAAGCCAGAACATGCAGTAGGATCAAAACCCAGTGGCATTGTCCTTGGCTTCTCAGCAGCCCTCATTGTCCGCCATATTCAGAGAGTCCGGTTTTATCCCATGGTTTTTCAGTCGCAGTCCAGCTGGCCTTGGTGAGCTCACAATAGATCAGCCCCACTGTCTTCGTGGGTGGGTGCACCCCTCGT
>NW_026067933.1:250979-263538 GCF_014885135.2 Alexandromys fortis
TGCAGGCTGGGGGGGGGGGGTGTATAAGAAAGACAGCCCTGCAGAAGGAGCTGGGGGAGGGGGGTTTGTGCTCTCTTCCGGGACTATCGCCCCTGGATAGCACACACTCACCCGTCCAGATGGAACTCTTCAGCACCTAAACAGGGCCGCCTGGTAGCCCAGTGATCCGGGGACAGAAGGAAGGACAGGGCAGGCAGTGCATGATACAGGAGAGCACAGGAGCCCCTGGAGCCCAGGCTGAGGGTGCCGGGCTCTCTTACTGGGGACCTTGAGGCTCACTGCTCTGTGTGGGTAGCCTCAGAGTAGGAGCCTAAAGTAGGAGCTGGAATAAATATTGTAACTGTAATTCTTGCTTGTTGCCTGCTTTATCACATGTAATTTTACTTTGTTGAAGTTAAAACCTTCCATTTTTTAGACAGAAAAGCGAAGGTGATGTAGGATTCTCCTCTGTATGCTGTGAAAATGTTTTGTTATCATTGGTTAATAAAGAAACTACTTTGGGCCTAGGGCAGTAAAAAATATAGCCAGTTGGAATATCTGAACAGAGATAGACAGAGAGATAGAGAGAGTAGGTGGAGTCAAGGAAACTCCATGTAGCTGCCAAAGGAGACAAATGCCTGGGAACTTTAACAGTAAACAATGGGCCTCAGAGTACAATATAAAATAATAGAAGTGGGCTAATTTAAGATATAAGAGTTACTTAATAAGAAGCCTAAGCTATTGGCCAAGCTGTGTTGTAATTGATACATTCCAGTGTGTTTATTTCAGGTCCGAGAGGCCGAGAAACAAATGAGAAGCCTCCGACTCCATTTTCCCACTCCCATCTTTTCTTAGTTGCCTTAAGTTCTATGTGTAGAACTGAGGCCTTGTGCCCTTTTCTCTGTCCAGTCTGGCATGTTCATTGATGTCATCTTTGTTCAGCTCACATACTGCACTTATGTTGGTGAGACTTTTTGGTTATTATTCTTTCATTACTAAGAAACACAATTTCACTGCAAACTTCCTGATCCCATGGCTATTACAATCTCCAGCCCTTATCCCCATGTTCCATGAAACTTAGGTTTAGAAGTGATCCGTAGATATTTTCACTGGGGCTCCACAACATTGTTTTTTTGTTTGTTTGTTTGTTTTTTTGTTGTTGTTGTTTTTTGGTTTTGATTTTATGTATTACAATAGTCATCTATTGCAAAGAGAATTTCTTTGAAGAAGGACGCAGACTATCCTTATCTGTGGTTGTAAGCACACATATTTATAGATTGTTGTTAGTGACCATGGTGCTTTAGTAAAGTCGTAATTTTAGGTTGCCATCCAGTATTGGGTTTCCAGTTCCAAGCTAATTAAATCATGGTTTTTGTACTGTTATTTTATAGTAAATTATAAAAATAAATGTTTGGCTGTTTCTTCATAGGAGAGTCTTTTATTTTTTTTACAGTTCTGAGAACAGTACAGAATGCAGGTTAGTGGACTCATTTATGTAAACTTAACTAGCATAAAGGCTTTTTTAAAAATCATAGGTGATAACAGAGTGTTTGAGACCAGCATCACCAAATATCCTATTTCAGGTCTGTGCTGTATTACATGTGAGCAAAGAGAAGCATATCACATCTATTCATCCTATTGGAAACAAATTTTATCTTTGCTGTAACTTGAAACCAGAGAATATTTCTATCATCAGTGAGTTCTGCCATTTATTCTCCACTGTGCATGTGAACACAGGCAGAACTTCATTCAAGGGACACTCTTATAAAGCACATCAATGAGTGGGAAATAAATTACACAGATAAAAGAAGCATAAAACTTGTAAGGTGATGGTTGCAAAGCATCACATCTTAGCAGGTGTTTATCTAGTTGAAGACTGATCAGAGCATTGACTTGACAGGCTTTTCCTACAAGAAAACCTCATGCACATTTTCAACAAGCTACTAAAAAAAAAAATCTGGCGTTCCAAAGGATGTGAACAACTTTTAAAACCTCACATTTTATTTTAACACAAATTTTATACTTTCTATATCTCATAAGGAGCATTTCTGTTAATCAAAGTAAATGCAGTTAAAATACACAGGCATGGAGTACATAACCATATATAATTTTAGTATTCAGGAGACTGAAGCAGGAAGATTACAAATTCAAGGCCAAATTCAGGTACAGGAACAGTCTTCAACTACCTTCTACAAAAAAATAGGAAAAAATGTAATTTTCTGATATTATTAATATGAATTAATATTCTATTTAGAAAACAGTCATTGTCATTGTAAGGGAGTTGTTGAATTATTCCTATGCCAACATAAACTCACAGTATACATAATAGTACTTTAAGTACCACTGGTAATAATTTTCCCTTAGATTGCAAAAAATGTGACAAATATGCCTTTTATGTTGCTGATTATTTTTATTTAAATAATCAGATCATTTTAAAATTTTGTTAAAATATTTCTGTACTTCTCTTTGTTAATGTGTTTATTTTCATATTGTCTTGAAAGAAGAAATTACTATAAATGCATGTGCACACACACAGTGTTTTTGATTTTGGCCATTCTTACAGGTATAAGATAATATCTCAGAGTCATACTGATTTGCATTTCCCCGATGGCTAAGGATGTTGAATAATTTCTTAAGTGTCTTTAAGCCATTTGCAATTATTCCTTTGAGAATTTTCTTTTAGATCTTTACCCCATTTTCTTTAAATTGGATTATTTGGTTATTTGATGTCTAGTTTCTTGAGATTTTTATATATTTTGAAGATCAGTCCTCTGCCCAATGTGTGGTTAGTGAAGATATTTTCTTATTCAGTAGGCTGCCATTTTATCTTAGTGACTATGTCCTAAGCCTTACAAAAGTTTCTCAATTTCAGGAGATCACATTTATTAATTGTTGCTCTCAGTGTCTGTGCTACTGGTGTTATATTTAGGAAGTGGTATCCTGTGCCCATGCATTGAAGGCTAATTCCTACTTTCTCTTCAATAAAGTTCAGTGTGACTAGATTTATGTTAAGGTCTTTATTCCATTTGGACTTAAGGTTTGTGCATGGTGATAGATATAAATCTACTTGTACTCTTTTACATGTTGTCATCAGTTATGCCAGCACATTTTGTTGAAGATTTTATTTATTTATTTATTTATTTATTTATTTATTTACTTATTTTTGAATAATTACCTCCTCCCCGTTTCCTATTTCCCTCCCCCTCCCCCCACATCTTCCCCTCCCCCCACCCCCCTCCTCTTCTCCCCCTCCCCCCAACTCCATTCCCCCTCCCTCTCCAGAATGATGAGCAGTCCAGGTTCCCTGCCCTGCAGGAAGTCCAAGGTCCTCCCACTTCTATCCAGGACCAGGAAGGTGAGCATCCAAACAGGCTAGGCTCCCACAAAGCCAATTCATGTATTAGGATTGAAACCTAGTGCCATTGTCCTTGGCTTCTCATCAGCCTTCATTGTCTGCCACGTTCAGGGAGTCCGGTTTCATCCCATGCTTATGCAGTCCCAGTCCCGCTGGCCTTGGTGAGCTCCTAATAGATCAGATCCACTGTCACAGCGGGTGGGTGCACCCCTCGTGGACCTGACTTCCTTGCTCATGTTCTCCCTCCTTCTGCTCCTCATTTGGGTCTTAAGAGCTTAGTCCGGTGCTCCAATTTGGGTCTCTGTCTCTATCTCGATCCATCGCCAGATGAAGGTTCTAAGGTGATATGTAAGATATTCATCAGTATGGCTATAGGATAGGGTCATTTCAGATTCCCTCTGCTCAGTTGCTCAAGGTACTAGCTGGGGACATCTCCCTGGACACCTGCGAGCCCCTCTAGAGTCAAGTCTCTTGCCAACCCTAAGATGGCTCCCTTAATTAGGATATATATTTCTCTGCTCCCGTGTCCACCCTTCCTTTATCCCAACCATCCCATTCCCCCAAGCTCCCCCCAATCTCCCCTTCTCACGTTTCTCACCCCATTTCCCCTTGGCCCCATGCCACCTCATCCCAAGTTCCCAGTTTTTGCCCGGCAATCTTGTCTACTTCCCATATCCAGGCGGGTGACTATATGTTTTCCTTTGGGTTCACCTTTTTATTTAGCTTCTTTAGGATCACAAATTATATGCTCAATGTCCTTTATTTATGGCTAGAAACCAATTATGAGTGAGTACATCCCATGTTCATCTTTTTGGGTCTGGGATACCTCACTCAGGATAGTGTTTTCTATTTCCATCCATTTGCATGCAAAATTCGCGAAGTCATTGTTTTTTACCGCTGAGTAGTACTCTAATATGTATATATTCCACACTTTCTTCATCCATTCTTCCATTGAAGGGCATCTAGGTTGTTTCCAGGTTCTGGCTATTACAAATAATGCTGCTATGAACATAGTTGAACAAATGCTTTTGTCATATGATAGGGCATCTCTTGGGTATATTCCCAAGAGTGGTATTGCTGGGTCCAGGGGTAGGTTGATCCCGAATTTCCTGAGAAACCGAAACACTGATTTCCAAAGTGGTTGCACAAGATTGCATTCCCACCAGCAATGGATGAGGGTACCCCTTCCTCCACAGCCTCTCCAGCAAAGGCTATCATCGGTGCTTTTGATTTTAGCCATTCTGACAGGTGTGAGATGATATCTCAAAGTTGTTTTGATTTGCATTTCCCTGATTGCTAATGAGGTTGAGCATGACCTTAGGTGTCTTTTGGCCATTTGAACTTCTTCTTTTGAGAATTCTCTGTTCAGTTCAGTGCCCCATTTTTTAATTGGGTTAATTAGCATTTTAGAGTCTAGTTTCTTGAGTTCTCTATATATTTTGGAGATCAGACCTTTGTCTGTTGCGGGGTTGGTGAAGATCTTCTCCCAGTCAGTAGGTTGCCTTTTTGTCTTAGTGACAGTGTCCTTTGCTTTACAGAAGCTTCTCAGCTTTAGTAGGTCCCATTTATTCAATGTTGTCCTTAGTGTCTGTGCTGCTGGGGTTATACTTAAGAAGCGATCTCCTGTGCCCATCTGTTGTAGGGTACTTCCCACTTTCTCTTCTATCAGGTTCAGTGTGTTCGGACTGATATTGAGGTCTTTGATCCATTTGGACTTGAGTTTTGTGCAAGGTGATAGATATGGGTCTAATTTCAATCTTCTACAGGTTGACATCCAGTTGTGCCAGCACCATTTGTTGAAGATGCTTTCTTTCTTCCATTGTATACTTTTAGCTCCTTTGTCGAAAATGAGGTGTTCATAGGTTTGGGGATTAAATTCCGGGTCTTCTATGCGATTCCATTGGTCGACTTCTCTGTTTTTATGCCAATACCACACTGTTTTCATTACTGTAGCTCTGTGATAGAGTTTGAAGTCAGGGATGGTAATGCCTCCAGAAGATCCTTTATTGTATAGGATTGTTTTGGCTATCCTGGGTTTTTTATTTTTCCATATAAAATTGATTATTGTCCTCTCAAGATCCGTGAAGAATTTTGATGGGACCTTGATAGGAATTGCATTGAATCTATAAATTGCCTTTGGTAGAATTGCCATTTTTACTATGTTGATCCTCCCAATCCAAGAGCAAGGGAGGTCCTTCCATTTTCTGATATCCTCATCAATTTCTTTCTTCAATGCTTTAAAGTTCTTGTCAAATAGATCTTTTACTTCCTTGGTTAGAGTTACCCCGAGATATTTTATGCTGTTTGTGGCTATTGTGAAAGGTGAAGCTTCTCTGATTTCCCTCTCTGCTTCCATATCCTTTGTGTATAAGAGGGCGACTGATTTTTTGGAGTTGATCTTGTATCCTGCCACATTACTAAAGGTATTTATCAGCTGTAAAAGTTTCTTGGTGGAGTTTTGAGGGTCACTTATGTACACTATCATATCATCTGCAAATAACGAAAGTTTAACTTCTTCCTTTCCAAGTCAAATCCCCTTGATCCCCTTATGTTGTCTTATTGCTATTGCTAGAACTTCAAGCACTATGTTGAAGAGGTATGGCGAGAGTGGGTTTCTGAGTTTAGTGTTCCTGAGTTTAGTGGGATGGCTTTGAGTTTCTCTCCGTTTAATTTGATGTTAGCTGTCGGCTTGCTGTATATAGCTTTTATTATATTTAGGTATGACCCTTGTATCCCTAGTCTCTCCAAGACTTTTATCATAAAGGGATGTTGAATTTTGTCAAATACTTTTTCAGCATCTAATGAAATGATCATATGGTTTTTTTCTTTCAGCTTATTTATATGATGGATTACATTGATAGATTTTCGTATGTTGAACCAGCCCTGCATCTCTGGGATGAAGCCTACTTGATCATAATGGATAATTTTTCTAATGTGTTCTTGGATTCGGTTTGCCAGTATTTTGTTGAGGATTTTTGCGTCGATGTTCATGAGTGAGATTGGCCTGTAATTCTCTTTCTTGGTTGAGTCTTTGTGTGGTTTTGGTATCAGAGTGACTGTAGCTTCATAAAAGGAATTTGGCAATGACTCTTCTGCTTCTATATTGTGAAATACATTAAGGAGTATAGGTATTAGGTCTTCTTGGAAGTTCTGGTAGAATTTCGCATTGAAACCATCAGGTCCTGGGCTTTTTTTGGTAGGGAGGTTTTTGATAACAGCTTCTAGTTCTTCGTGACTAACAGGTCTATTTAGGTTGTTCACCTGGTCCTGGTTTAACTTTGGTATATGGTATTTATCTAAAAACGTGTCCATTTCTTTTACATTTTCCAGTTTTGTGCCATACAGGCCTTTGTAGTAAGATCTAATGATTCTTTGAATTTCCTCTGTGTCTGTGGTTATGTCCCCCTTTTCATTTCTGATCTTATTAATTTGCATATTCACTCTCTGGCGTTTTATTAGTTTGGATAGAGGTTTATCAATCTTGTTGATTTTCTCCAGGAACCAGCTTTTTGTTTCATTGATTCTTTGGATTGTTTTCTGTGTTTCTATTTTGTTGATTTCAGCCCTCAGTTTGATTATTTCCAGTCTTCTACTCCTCCTAGGTGAGTCTGCTTCTTTTTTTTCTAGAGCTTTCAGGTGGGCTGTTAAGTCTCCAATGTGTGCCTTCTCTGTTTTCTTTAAGTGGGCACTTAGTGCTATGAACTTTCCTCTCAGGACTGCTTTCATAGTGTCCCATAAGTTTGAGTAGGTTGTTTCTTTATTTTCATTGAATTCAAGGAAGACTTTAATTTCTTTCTTTATTTCTTCCTTGATCCAGGTGTGGTTCAGTAGTTGACTGTTCAGTTTCCATGAGTTTGTAGGCTTTCTGGGGGTAGGGTTGTTGTTGAATTCTAACTTTAATCCATGGTGATCTGATAAGATACAGGTGGTTACTAATATGTTTTTGTACCTGTGGAAGTTTGCTTTGTTACCGAGTATGTGGTCAATTTTCGAGAAGGTTCCATGAGCTGCAGAGAAGAAGGTATATTCTTTCCGATTTGGGTGGAATATTCTATAGATGTCTGTCAAGTCCAATTGATTCATTACCTCCATTAATTCTCTTAGTTCTCTGTTAGGTTTCTGTCTGATTGACCTGTCCATTGGTGAGAGAGGAGTGTTGAAGTCTCCCACTATTAGTGTGTGCGGTTTGATGGCTGCCTTGAGTTTTAGTAATGTTTCTTTTACGTATGTGGGTGCTTTTATATTAGGGGCGTAGATATTCAGGATTGAGACTTCCTCTTGATGAATTGATCCTGTTATGAGTATAAAATGTCCCTCTCCATCTCTTCTGATTGATTTAAGTTTGAAGTCAAGTTTGTTAGAAATTAGTATGGCCACACCTGCTTGTTTCTTAGGTCCATTTGCTTGATAAACCTTTTCCCAGCCCTTTACTCTGAGTAAATGTCTGACTTTGTGGTTGAGGTGTGTTTCTTGTAAACAGCAGAATGTTGGATCCTGTATTCATATCCAATCTCTTAGCCTGTGCCTCTTTATAGGTGAGTTAAGTCCATTGATATTAAGTGATATTAATGACCAGTGGTTGTTAACTTCGATCATTTTTTCTTTTTCTTTTTGGTAGTAGACTTTGTGTGTTTCCCTTCTTCGTGTTGCTGGTGAAGGGTCATTAGATGTCTGAATTATTGTGGACATTGTTGGACTCCTTGGATTGTGATTTTCCTTCTATTACTTTCTGTAAGGCTGGATTTGTCGCTACATATTGTTTAAATTTGTTTTTATCCTGGAAAATTTTGCTTTCTCCATTTATAGTGAACAAAAGCTTGGCTGGGTATAGTAGTCTGGGCTTGCATCCATGTTCTCTTAGTTTTTGCAGTCCATCTATCTAGGACCTTCTGGCTTTCATGGTTTCCATATAGAAGTCAGGTGTAAGTCTGATAGGTTTACCTTTATAAGTAACTTGGCCTTTTACCTTTGCAGCTCTTAATATTCTTTCTTTATTCAGTATGTTTTGTTTTTTGATTATTATATGGCGAGGAGATTTTTTTTTTTTTTGATCTAGTCTATTCGGTGTTCTGTGTGCTTTTTGAACCTTCACAGGAATATCTTTCTTTAGGTTGGGAAAGTTTTCATCTATAATTTTATAAAATATATTTTCTGGACCGTTGAGCTGTATTTCTTCTCCTTCTTCTACCCCTATAATTCTTAGGTTTGGTCTTTTTATTGTGTCCCAGATTTCCTGAATGTTTTGTGATGAGAATTTGTTGGTTTTGTTGTTTTCTTTAATCAATGTGTTTATTTTCTCTATGGTATTTTCAGTGTCTGACATTCTTTCTTCTATCTCTTGTAATCTGTTGGTAGTACTTGTCTCTGTAGTTCCTGTTCGTTTACCCAGATTTTCCATCTCCATCCTTCCCTCGGTTTGTGTTTTCTTCATTACTTCCATTTCATTCTTCAAGTCTTGAACTGCTTCCCTTACCTGTTTGATTGCTTTTTCTTGTTTCTCTTGGTTTATTAGGTATCTTTGAGCGATTTATTCATTTCCTCTACCTTTTTGTTTGTAATCTCTAATTGGTTATGGCAGTTTTCACATGCTGTTTAAGGTCCTCTATTATTTTTATATAATTCACTTTTGAGTCGATTTCTTCTAATTCTTCTGGAGTGGAGTGTACAATTCTTCTTATTTTGGGGTCCCTGGATTTTGGTGATGTCATGTTGCCTTTCAGGTTGTTGGAGGAATTCTTACATTGGCGCCTTCCCATCTCTTCCTTCAAATGGAGCTAGGAGAGGCCTGGTGTCTTGGTCCAGTCTTTGCTGTGACTGAGTCTCTGGGTGTATCTCCTCAGTGTAGAAGCAGGAACCGTTCCCGTCCAGATGAAACTCCTCAGCACAGACGCCTGATAGTCCAATGACCCGCGGGCAAAAGGGCAAACTTGGGGAACAGGGCTGGGTCTAGTAGAACACAGGAGACCCTGGAGCAGAAGCTGAAGGTGCCCGCGCTCCTTTTGGGGGTCCTTGAGGCTCGCCTGGTAGGCAGGCACTCACCGCTCTGGGTAGGTAGCCTTAGTGTAGTAGCAGAAAACTGTTCCTGAACAAAGGACCTTGCAGACCACGCAGGATTGAGGTGGGGGGGGGTGTAGTGTGTAAGAAAGACAACCCTGTAGAAGGAGCTAGGAGAGGGGGGTTTGTGCTCCCTTCCGGGACAATCGCCCCTGGATAGCACACACTCACCCGTCCAGATGGAGTTCCTCAGCACCTAATCAGGGATGGCTGGTAGCCCAATGAGCCGGGCTGAAGATCTTTTTTAATTTTTTTATTCCATTGCATAATTTTGGCTTCTTTGTAAAAAAAAAATCAGGTGTTAATAGTTGTGTGGATCAATATCAGGATCTTCAATTCAATTCCATGGGTCTATCTGTCTGTTTTTACGCCAATAGCAACACGTTTTCATTACCATCGCTCTATAATAGAGCTTGATGTCAGGGATGGTGATGCCTCTAGAAATTTCTTTATTGTAGAGGATTGTTTTGTTCATTCTGAGTATTTTGTTTTTCCATATGAAAGTTGAGTATTGGTCTTTCAAGGTCTGTGGATAATTGTGCTGGGATTTTGATAGGGATTGCATTTATTATGTAGATTGCTTTGGTAGGATTGCCATTTATACTATATTGATCCTACCATATATAAAAGCATTGAAGATATTGCCATTTTCTAATAATTTCTGCAGTTTCTTTCTTCAAAGACTTAAAGTTCTTGTCAAACAGGTCTTTCTCTTCTTAGGTTAGTGTTTCCCCAAGGAACAATTTGAGGAATATTGGTATCAGTGCTTCTTTGACATTCTGGTAGTATTCTGTGTTGAGACTATTTAGTCCTGAGGTTTTTTTTTTTGTTGTTGTTGTTGTTGAGAGACTTTTGATGACTACTTCTATTTCCTTAGAAAATATAGGTCCATTTAAATTGTTTATTAGTTCTTGATTTAATTTTGGCATATGATACTTATCCAGAAAAATGTCCATTTTCTTTACATTTTCCAATTTTGTGGAGTATAGGTTTTCCAAGTATTACCTAATGATTTTCTGGATTTCCTGTGTATTTATTGTTATATCCCACTTTTCTTTTCTAATTTTGTTAATTTGCATATTCTCTCTGCCTTTTCATTCATTTGAATAAGGGTTTGTCTGTCTTGGTGATTTAATCAAAGAACCAACACTTTGTCTTATTGATTTTCTGTACTGCTTTCTTTGTTTCTATTTCATTGATTTCAGCCCTCAATATGATTATTTCCTGGTGTCTACTCCTCCTGAGTGGGTTTGCTTACTTTTGTTCTAGAGATTTCATACGTGCTATTAAGTCACTTTTGTGAGATTTCTCTAGGTTCTTTATGTAAGCAATTTTATGCTATAAACTTTCCTCTTAGCACTGCTTTCAAAGTGTCCCATAAGTTTGGGTATGTGGTGCATTCATTTTCATTGAATTCTAGGAAGTCCTTAATTTCTTTCTGTATTTCTTTATTGACCCAGAGGTGATTCAGTTGAGCACTGTCCACTTTCAATAAGTTTGTAGGCTCTCTGCAGTTTCTGTTACTGAATTCTCACTTTAAGTTATGGAGCTCCAATAAGACACATGGGGTTATTCCAGCTATTTTATCTGTTGAGATTTGCTTTATGACCAAGAATGTGGTCAATTTTAGAGAAGGGTTCATGAGGTGCTAAGAAGAAGGTATATTCTTTTGTGTTTTGGTGAAATATTTAGTAGATGTCTAATAAGTCCATTTGAGTAATGACATCTTATTTCTCTGTTAAGTTTCTGTCTGGCAGGCCTGTTTGTTGGTGAGAGTGGGTGTTGACAACTCCTACCATTAGTATGTAGGGTTTGAGTTCAGTCCCAGTCTAGCTGACCTTGGTGAGCTCCCATTAGATCAGTCTCACTGTCTCTGTGGGTGGACGCACCCCTCGAGGTCCTGATTTCCTTGCTCATGTTCTCCCTCCTTCTGCTCTTCATCTGGGCCTCATGCTCAACCTCCTTAGCGATCAGGGCAATGCAAATCAAAACAACTTTGAGAAACCATCTTACACCTTTCAGAATGGCTAAAATAAAAAAAAAAAATCATAGCCTATGCTGGAGAGGATGTGGAGTAAGGGGAACACTCATCCATTGTTGGTGGGAATGCAAACTTGTACAACCACTTTGGAAATCAGTGTGGCAGTTTCTCAGGAAACTGAAAGTCAACCTACCTCAGGATCCCACAATTCCACTCTTGGGAATATACCCGAGATGCCCAATCATACTACAAAAGCATTTGTTCAACTATGTTCATAGCAGCATTGTTTGTAATAGCCAGAACCTGGAAACAGCCTAGGTGCTCCTCAATAAAAGAATGGATAAAGAAGGTGTGGCGCATATACACTTTAGAGTTCTAGTTAGTGGTAAAAAGCAATGCATCTTGAATTTTGCATGCAAATGACTGGAAATAGAAAACACTTTACTGAGTGAGATAACCCAGATCCAAAAAGATGAATATGGTATGTACTCACTCATAAGTGGATTGCCATAAATAAAGGACATTGAGTATATAATTCATGATTCTAGAGAAGCTAAATAAGATGGTGAACTCAATGAAAAACATATATTTATCCTCCTAGATATTGGAAGTAGACAAGATAGCCGGGCAAAAGTTGGAAGCACAGGGGTGGGGATGGGGTGGGAGGAAGAAGAGATGGGAAGGATTGAGGAGAGCTTGAGAGAATTGGATGGTTGTGATAGAGGAAAGGTGGATATGGGAGCAGGAAAGAAGATATCTTAACTAAGGGAGCTATTTTAGGGTTGGCAAGAGACTTGGCTCTAGAGGGGTTCCCAGGTGTCCAAGGGGATTTCCCCAGCTAGGTCCTTGGGCAGTAGAGGAAAGGGTGCCTGAACTGGCCTTCTCCCATAGCCATACTGATGTATATCTTGCATATCACCATAGAACCTTCATCTGGTGATTGATGAAGGTAGAGACAGAGACAGACATTGGAGCACAGGACTGAGCTCCTGAGGACTGCTTTCTTAAATATAGATGAAATGTGTCTCTACAAGATCAAAAACAAAACAAAACAAATGATACTTAGAATGCAGATTTTGTGCAAAAACTTTTCCAAATTGATCTATGTATAAATATTAATTTACAGTAAAAACTCATCACTGGATTATGTAAATCATTGAAAGTCATAATGTTTTAAACATACTATATAT
>NW_026067933.1:264477-283158 GCF_014885135.2 Alexandromys fortis
AAAAAAAAAAAAAAAAAAAGAGAACCTTCAGAAATTATATATATATATATATATATGCAATTTTACATATATAATTATATATATTATTCTTAAAAACAAAACAAAAATAAAGAACAGAGAAGTCTATTAGTCACTAGAATTTAAAATAAAACATTAGGAAAATTGAGTGGTGCTTCTACAGTTATATCATAAAAGTACAATTTGCAAGGCCAGGATATAAGTCTGTGAATTTATACTTATACATGCCATGACACAATGTCATATTGAATTTTTCTGATCAAAATGTAATTGACTTTGAAATTGATTTATGTACTGAAACATACCATTCATATGTGAAATAAATAAATTCTGATATAATGTAACTTGAGAGAAAAATTCCATAACAAAAGGAAGGAAGTTCATATGGATAGTGGAATAAATGTGAAGGGTTTGATTAAAATATTCTAAAATACGGCATAACAGTAGTAACAAACTGTGATGTGTTATCACACAGCCAGTGACTATAGATGACAATCATATTTCTAAAGCTATAAGAAATCTGAAACTTTTCACCATAAAAGAGTAATGAATATTTGAAAGACACGATATATTTGCTCACTGAAGCATTTCACAATGTGTACATGTGTCAAGATGTCTCATGGTACTCTTTAATTATATGTAATGTTTACTTTTACTATCAGTTAAAACAAACATATTTAATTAAGTCATATGGAATTAAAACTAACCCAGATGACAGAGTAATGGGAGCCTTAAAGTTCTAACTTTTAATGCTTCTATTCAAGGCTCAATTAAAGATGACACAACAAACTAAAGGGGAGCTGAAAGTCTGAGGGTAAAGAAGTCTACTCACAAGTGGTTACGTCTGTCATTGTTTCCTTCTTCTTTTCGCTTTCAATCCTTATTCTTCATTATTCTGTCTTATTCTACCCATTACAAATGTTTCCAGTCATATATATCCTTAAAATCAGCAATCCCCCAAACCTAGCAGGTTTCAGGGCCAGAATTCTTTTGTCTCATAAAAATTCAAATAAAGGTTTTCACACACGCACGCACACACACACACACACACACACACACACACACACCCAGATTCATGCTCATCTGGTGAACTCCTTAATAAAAAAAAAATTAGTTCAGAAAGGAATTAAATCATCAAGGAATTCTGGACAAGAAGGTTAGTGCTATCTTTTTTAGGTAGCTAGTAAAGAGATAAAAGTTTATTCCAGTAAAATTATGACTAGGTCTCAGATTGTTTAAATCAGCTTGCTACTTTTTTTCTACCAACATACAAAGAATCGGGTAACCAAGCAACCTATATAAACAGTCAAGGAGAAGAGCCCAGGTCTGGAGTTTTGCTCTAGGTGATAGAAACAATGAAGGAACCCAGGCTTCTAAATTTTCAGTTCTTAGTATACTGGTATCAACTGTTCTGATTGTGGGTATCGTGGGTCTTTCTCTATGTTGCAGTTAATTATTTCTTCTGCTGTTCTTGAGTGTAAAACATAAATCATAAATGTCCTGAACTAAAATTATCAATAAACTGAGCATAATGAGTTAAGAATCTTTTTATCTTTATTTTATTTATTTATTTATTTATTTGTTTGTTTTTGAGACAGGGTTTCTCTGCAGCTTTGGAGGACTCTTGTAGACCAAGCTAGTCTTGGTCTCAAACTCACAAAGATCCTCCTGCCTCTGCCTCCCTTTAATCCCAGCACTTGGGAGTTAAGAATCTTTTTTTTTTTTTTTTAAGTGGGGCAAAACTAGAGCAGCATTTTTGGGCAGGCAGTAATTCTATCTCCTTGGAGATCTGTGAACATCTTAAATGGAATGCTTTATGCCTGGACCCTAAACACTCACCAAATGCCATCTAATAAACCTAATTGCAGGAAGGCAAATCTCTGCTTTTACCTAGGGGGGGAGGAGTGGAGACCTGGCAGTGGAAAACTGTTCTCATGAAACAGTTCTGAACTGTGGGAATTAATCTCTAAATATCTAACAGAAAGGGTTACATATTTACAGACAAGGGTATTGGTGAACTTCCCTTAATACATGAGCATTGGAGATCTGGTTCTGTACCTCATCCGCCATATGGTGGTGTGGGCAAAGGAAAGATGCCCTGCCCCCTGTCTTTCACCGCCTATGGCAGGTGGCAGAGCTATTCCAGAGGTCCTATGAGTAGGAAATCTGTCCTTGTTCCTCACCAGCTACAACACTTAGGAGTGTGGTCCTCTACCTTGTCTGAGAAACACAGTAGAGCTGGACCTGATGATATACTTATGTGAGAGCCCACCCTGAAGACTGGAAGCAGGATAGCTAGCCCCATCCCTTACTCATTGCTAGAAGGGATAAACTAGCCAAGACAATATTGCAAGCCTCAACTGGTGGTGAGGACAGGGGAGATACGGCAGGCTGAGCAAACCTGCAACTACCCAGACACAGAACCAGGGTTATGAGAATGCCTGCAGGATCTCAACAGGGAAACATCAGGATATCCAGCAGGAATTCCATTTAGCGTCCATCATCCATAGTGTAGCAGAAATCAGAAGCCTTAAACCAAATCAATGACTCATTACAATGAACACTTGCAAGTAAGATATTTGAATAAATGGTTTACTTCATGACTCACAGTGTCACACTATAGCTTCCATGATGAGACTAATTTTTCCTTTAGCTTTTTTCTCTTAAATTGTATTTCATTTTACTTTTTAAGGGAGAGGTTGCAAGAGTTGAAGGCAGATATTAAAGATGGGGAAATGAGTGGGATTAAGACACAGGATGTAAAAGAAACAAAGAATAAATAAAAAAGAAAGCTATATATAAAAAGACTAATGGAAATTTTCTTATTCTAAATAATTCAATGTTATATCAAAAATCTTATCCATAAGAAATAAAGTTTATAATTATAACTTGGCAATATCAGTCAAAAGAAGCATTTTAGTCCATATCCTACATGAAATAAAATGAGATAAATAATATGAGAGCCTTTCAATAACAATATGACAGGTTTGATAAGACAGGCATAATTTTGAAAAACATAACTTGTCAAATATGACACAGATTAAGTAGAAAAATCTACACCATTTTATGTGTGTTCAATCAATTTGTTTCACCATCCAATTATTTATAAAATGAAAGCTCTGCTTTTTTCTAGTAAACTCTGTCAAATATTTATTGGTGAATGAACTCCATGTCTCACAAATTTCTTTGTCACACAGAGAAGAGTGAGCAAATACCATCCTCTGTGATAAACTGGGCAAAATCCTGATGAGTGTGACAAGGGACACTGAGAGAAGAACAGTGTAGTTCAGGATTGCTTGGGGCTCATACATTCAAACTGTTATTAAAAATGGTAAATTTAGGCAAATAATATTTGTACAACATTTGATAATCAGCACAAGTAATTACCCATAATAAAGAGAGGAAAGTATGTTTATATTAATAGTAATCAAGAGAGAATTAACAAAATTAAACAGATATCTATGTCAGAAACAGGAATCCAATGCTCATTACTCATAAAATTCCTTACCTTGAATGTCCTTGGAAAGGCTAAAGGTATCAGCTGTCCTCCCAAAGAACAGGAAGAAACACAGTGCCTCCTTGCTTTCCACTTCTAGTTACTATTGTATTGATGGCCCCCAAAAGGGCATGCACCAACCAAATAGTATAGAATAGGGAATGTTAAAATCTACAGTGTTTAAAAAGAATTACATCTTTAATGTAATCTATCCACAGATAAAACTAAAGTTAATTATGAAAAGAAAAAGTTTAAAGAAAAAATTCTACAGGAAAGGTAGTTTTTTTTTTAAAGGACCTACAATTTCCACTAATGAAATAGTTAATATTCTTAAACTAATTGATGAATGTGAAGAAATATGCTAATAATTACAGGATGTTATATAAAGAAGCAGAAATCCAATGATCTAATCTAGTCTTCAAAAAGAGCAAGATTTGACATGAGGTATAAAATGAAAGTGTAGTAATAAAAACTAATGAGGAATAGAGCAGCACTCGATGAGGGCGCATGCTGAGAATATGCAACACACTGAGTTCAATCACGAGAGAAAAAAAAGAGTTAATCTCACTATATTAAACATTGAAAAGACCTGGAATAGCTCCACTCCTACAGAGTCAGAATCGGTTCACATCAGAAATTTAAAAAAAAATAATAATCAATGAAGAACTGAAAATATTTTCAGCAATTAGAGCCAGAATAACTTTTCCCTTTGATTGGGAAAAAGTTCAAAATATGAGCCATGTCTCCTACCTTATATCATGCATAAAATTTAGTTTGAGAGGGGTCATAGACTGTATATTGAAAATATAAATAACAAGTTTATAGAAGAAAACATGGGAAAAGTCTCATAAGTGAGAATATACAAAGATTTATTTGAAATGAACTTAAAAAGAAAAGTTGGTAAGCTAAAATTCACAGACATTTAATTTTTGTGCCATTAAAATGTACATAGAAAATGTAAGAGGAAGAATTGTTTATTTTTGTTTAATGCATATGAGAGGAAGAATTGTTTAAGGGAGAATAATATATATCATTGTCTGCATTAGAAACCAAACCTTCAGTTAATAATGAGATGTGAAAAAAACTAAAAAGAAAATAATCAAGTACTATACATATTTCTCAAAGGCAAATGAAACTCAATAAACACATAAACATGACTTAAACTAGGAAAACAAGAATTAAATGAGAACACCGTGACACATGAAGTGAGATGCTAACAACCAAGAGGGCTGACATTGAAAGTTAGCAAGAATATTTACCAAGTGACCCAAAATAATAGCAGACCAAGCAAGACATGTCCAAGGGCGATAAATGGAAAGACTATTACGGGAGTCGCCAACCACTTCTTGGTTGAATTTCAAGCATAATACATTAGATAACACCCAGACCTGGCACCATTACCAGACCAAACACCTATGACTACAGGACATAGATTCTAGGAGAGAATACACTAGTATTATACCACTACACGGGCATAGTATTATACCAACTTATTTTTATACCCATTGGTTAAGCCACCTGTCAACTTTCATCTGTGATGTATCTATTCACAGTAAAGCATGATATGTGGAAACTCACCATAAACAAATTCAGAGAATTAAATTAAAGAATATTCAGGCAGTTTAGTGGTTTTATCAAATTCCTGAATGTGTTAATGAGTGGGTCACTGATCAGCATGCTTCCTCTTGGGCTCCTTTCCATCTGCTTGTCTTGTCCAACTTCAATGTGTAAGTTTTTGTTTTATCTTATTCTGTTTTATTTTACTCTATTTTATTATCCCTTAGAAGCCTGTTTGCTTTCTAATGAGAGAAAAAAAAATGTGAGTGGATCCAGATAGAAAGGAGTAGGAAGAACTAAAAGGGTGGAGAGAAAGAAAACCATAATCAGGATACATTATGTGAGAAAAAAAAACTATTTTTATCCAGGCGGTGGTGGTGCATGCCTTTAATCCCAGCGCTAGAGAGGCAGAGGTGGACATATCTCTATGAGTTCGAGGCTAGCCTGTCTACAAGAGCTAATTCCAGGACAGGCTCCAAAGCTACAGAGAAAGACTGTCTCGAAAAAAAAACATATATTTTTAATAATTGGGGAAAAGAGAATACTCAGCCCTAAATGTACCATCTGTAATGATCCCCTTTTCTAAAGTCTCAGGGATCATTGTTGATGAGAGGGCAGAATAAGCATAAGAGCCAGAGATGGTGGATGGGTCTCTAAGGAAAAGTATCATCCAGACACAGCATAGCAGTAATACATATAAACTCAAAGCAGTTGTGAAATCTTGCACCAGACCTATGCAAGCCTGAAGCAGACAAAATCCAGCATGAAGAGGAGTGGGGTATGTAGTTCCAACCCTGGTCAAGACTATTGGCAATTGTTTGATAATTGGAGAAAGAGGATCACTTTTCTCTTAGTGTGTAAGTGTAACTCCTGATAAGGGCACCATGCTTTTGTTGAAGACTCCACATCCAAGTATATATGTGCACCACAATTAGCATTAGTGGTGAGAAAAGGACACAATGTTGGACTAATAGAAAAAGTGGTGCAAATTTGGAAGTGTATGGAGGAAGGGTGAATGTGATCAAAAAAAATTTTCTTTGAAATCTCAAAAAAAACATAGTAAGATATACAAAAAATAAGATTAACAAGAATGCAACAGAAATATAATGAAGAATAAAGTAAATGTAAAGTCATCACATTAGTAATTACCATTCTAAGTCTTTTCCTCAAAGAACTGGATGCCCACGTGCAGCCCTTTCAAAACCTGATAGAAATGAACCTACAGTGTTCCAGTATTTTTGAACTTAGAAATGCAATGCATGGTGAACTAAGTATGTTGCCTTCCTCCAATGGAATATTATTAAATAATATTTCCTCTAATAGAATGTTTGATTGGAATAGGAACAAGTATGTCACATTTAATTACTATCATAGGTCATGAATGGAGTAATGTATAGATGAGCTCTCTGTATTTTTGTACACTATCCTGCACCTAATCAAAGAAAGGAAATGTGAGAGAATTTCAAAGAATCTCTCCAGCAGTTATTATTAACTACAAATAGAAAATAACTTGTTTTAAGAACATACAGAAGTAGCACCATTACTGTCTTACTTAGGGTTTCTATTGCTACAGTGAAATATTGTCGCCATAAGCTAACTGGGGAGGAAAGGGTTTATTTGGCTTATACTTCAGCATTGCTGCTTATAACTGAAGTCAGCACAGGAGTCCAAACTGGGTAGGATCCTGGAGGCAGGAGCTGATGCAGAGGCCATAGATGAGTACCGCATACTGGCTTTCTTCTCTTGGCTTACTCAGCCTGTTTTCTTACAGAACCCAGTACCTGCAGCCCAGGAACGGTACCACCCACCATAAGTTGGTCCCTCCCCAACTGATCAATAAATGAGAAAATGCCTTACAGCTGGATAACATCGGTGCATTTCCTCAACTGAGGCTTTTTCCTCTGATGATTCTAGCTTGTGTCAACACAGAAAACCAGTCAGTACATCAAGCAATTAATTCTATAAAAGAATGATTTGGGTGAACTTACCTCTCTTGACTGTGGATATGATGCCCTGTGGAAGGCAACATTGCTTATATGGAATCCCATGATAGTTCACAGCTTCTTCTATATGAGAGAAGCAACGGTTTTATATTTTGTGAAAGAATTTATCTGATCTTCTTAGATCATGACAGGTGTTCAAAGACAAATTTTGGATTAATATAAGCCCAAGAATCACAACAATTGAATGCAATCCATGATTGATAATTTCATTTCTTCTATTAGAAAGGGGAAACAGCTGTTTTATGTCATACCAAGACTGATAGTCAGGAGGAAATTCATCCAGCAAGCATTATCAGTTTATTCTGATGTATGGAAAAACTAAAAAACAAACTCTAAAGCCAAGAGATTAAAATGACTTTATTTTCTTTTACTTCCCTCATTTTTTGTACATCAGACCACTTACACATATACACATCTACACACATCACATATATTTGCATATCCCCAACACCAGAACCAGAGAATGGAAAGGGCTATAGACTTTGTAGTAATGCATTTGAAATTTTAACATCTTATGTTCTTGACAGCAGCAAATAACAAATACAGATTAAGGCAACAGAATATTAGAACACTGACTTCAATTCAAAATTATACTTTGCAGCCCATGTTATAACACTAGCCACACTGGTTTTCTATCCTACTTATTCTAAATTATACTGAGGATGTTTGTTGTTTTATACTGGCACATTTAGGAAGTAAGAGTGACTGTGGGATTTGTGAAACTTAATCTTTGATGATTTTGGAAAAGGAGAGTGAGAAGTCAATTCACAAATGCAACAAAGGACACAGCATGTTAAGAGTAACTAGTTTAGGGAGATATTATGCCAGAAATGACCTTTATGTGCAATGTTTAGGTGAAAACTTATAAAACAGTATAATGTAGGTATGTTTGTAAGAAACTTCCATTCAGTATAATAAAGAAACTAAATATGTGGAGAATAATAATATAATACAATATTAGAGGACCATAGTCATCCACTGAGGCAGAAAATGAAGGTGTTGACCCTATACAATATTGTGGTTCTTAGGTCACATCTGTTTTAGGACTTGTTTGTCAACAAAAAATAATCTGTACGTTCTGCTGAGTTGCTTTCTGATAAAACTTAAACAGCATAAGGACTATGCCAAAATATCTAGCATTCAACATGCAGAGTAACATGCTCCAAGAGGAAAAAAAAATCTGCATTCCAGATAAATGTTGTATAACAGAAATTACTCTACTTGTGTGTAAATTTCTTCCTTGCCGCTAAACAAGGAAGAACAATATTGCTGTCAGAAATCAAGTATTTTGCACAATAATGAAAATTTGTATGAACTAAAAGGTCTCTTTCTTTACGAAGATGCTAAGTATAGACGATGTGCAGTAGCATAGTACCCTAAAATACATTGGGTTGTTCATTACTTCATTTCACCTATGTTCTTTACCTCAAGAGTTAAAATTAAGTAACCATAAAATCTTTATTAGTAGAAAACAAATTAACATCTTGTCTAATTTGATACCTATCAGGAGTGTGTGTGTGTGCGTGCATCTAAATTTGATACAAAGCATGACAAGAAATAAGAAATATAAACATAAATAAGAGATTTATCTAATTAAATACATATATGGTACTAAGTTGGCAACTTAGTTATAGTTACACACTTAATTTTTGAGATAGAGTCTTGGAGTGTTGCCAAAGTTGGTCTGCAGCTCTCAGTAACCCTCCTGTCTTAGCCTTCTAGGTGCTGTGATAAAAGATGTCAATCATCACTCCTATCTGTATTAGAAAGTTCTATCTTCCTGTTTGTTTTATACTGATATATAAAGAAGGCATTGGATAACTAACATTAACACTAAAATTTAATTAAATCCTATTTTTAATATTTTTTATAAATGGAATGACAACCTTCCACTAATCATTAAAATACTGTTGCCAATGATTTCTTCTCATTTGCTTTTCCTAGTCAGAAATAAAGAACTTGAAGATAGTAGAGGATGAAGTATGATGCCCTAGATGTATATTAAATCTAATTCTAACAAGTGAGTTGGAATCGAATTGAGGCTAGGATATATTACATGATGAATAAATCAACAGAACATTCCAAATATGGAATATTTATAAAACCAATGTTTTGAAAGCTTGTTTGTCTTATGTTTAAAACCATGATGTAGAGAGTCAAACATATTTAGTGCACTCTAGATTATATTTTTTTCCCTATGACATACTTGGGCACCAGGGAATGAATGGATCGATACCTCTGATAAGAACAGTGACAAAACCTCATGGGGGAGAATATAAGGGAACACAAAATGATTTTTTTCATTTGGTTTTAGGTCATTTATTTTATCCTGCCAATAGAGAACTAAACAATGTTAGTTGAAAAAGTATTATCTATATTTTATATAATGATTTATAAAAACTGCTAGATATAAATCATTTATAATATGCATTTACTTATTCTAACATCTAGAGTGAAATCATCTCTGAAGTGCATGTTGGTAGAATTCTTACGAAATTTTAGAAACTTTTGTCTGAAGAACTAAGTACTTAGAAATTGTGCTTAATAATAGATAGCAACAAATGAAGAAGCAGACAATGATTTTGGAACCAGTTACTCTCCACCACAAAGATAATGAAGTCTAATGCATAGAAAGTTCCAAGCATTTCACTTTTATTGAGAAACTGCAATTTTAAATGTTCCAACTCTGTTGGAGCTCAAAATAATGCATTGTAATATTCTATGAGCATTTCTCAACTTTTCTCCAGGATCATTTTCTATAACCCATTGGATAGATTAAAATTTAGTGTATCTTAAAGCAAAGAGATGTGTTTTCATTAATTATCTAAATCTTATATTCTCTGAAATAGCATGTTTCCTCAAATTTGTAAGATAAACTAAGTTTAATTTGTGCTTATAAAAGCAAAGTCCTTATTTTCTAAAATATTAGATTTATTGTAAAAGAGATTTTGAGAAAATATTTTGTTTGTCTCAAGGTGACATGAGATGGGAACCTCTTCTGGATGAGATAAATACACAGACATGCAGAAAGTTTGTGGAGGTGGCCCTGTCTTCAGTGTGCCATGTAGGTGCTGTCTGCCAAACCTGCGATTCCCATCTTAACTTTTCCTTCCAGAACTGTGATAGACAGTCTATGGCCTGTGGGGGATTGTTTCTACCTTGTGGTTGGTGATATCTGTCACTGTATCTTGTTCCTGCTCCTTGGTTTGACAAGAATCTTCCACTAGGTTAAGAATGTTTGGAATCCTAGCCCGTTTATGCCTATCATCTTCACTGACAGGCAGACACTCAGCTGCCCTTTTCAGTGTCTTCTAGGTTACCTTTTAGGCAGGCACACAAGAATGGGATGTTACTTCTAGGGAACAAAAGGAGAGGCCATGACACTAAAGAAGGATATTTCTTCTTTTAGTACTATTCTCATTAGTTATCTGAACATACTTCCCCTCTACTTCATTTGGACCAGCTTGTGACCAGTTTGCAAACATGGATGAACCTTCCTGATTAACAAGTACTGAGTATTCAACTATACACAGGACATACATAGCTAAAACAGGCTTCTCAAACCACCCTATAGTAAGCACTTTTGTTTATGAAAGAGATGCTATAACACCACAAACATGGTCAGTAAATACATAGGGGTGCGTTTCTCACAATCCTTATAATGAGAAATACTAAGACTGGTGTACTTGACCATCTTTTATTCTGGGGAGAACCCAAATGTTGACTTGCAGATGGGCTCCTAGGTGTGTTGGATGTGTACTTAGCCAATTAGAAGGAAGCTGGGGTTACAAACAAGTAAGCAAACCAGAAAACTCTAGTCTCTCACACTACTTACAGGAAAGTAATCCCAACTTCACAGCCTATTTAATCCTAATTTTCTATGCAGGTTAGATCTTTAATATAACTGCACTGAAATTCTGAGTACTGCCATGTAATTTTGTAGAAGTACTTCACACTTTATTTTAAACCATCCATGTATTAAAGAGTGATTTAGGGAATAAAAGGATATTTATTATTACATCCCTGTATTTCAATGCTGATCCAGTATAATAAGATATTAATTTATTTTCTGTATCTAAAACCAAAATATCAATCTCTAGAAGAACTCTAAAAGGATTTCATAGATTTTATTCCTTAGTGTTGACCACATTTAAAATACATACATACATACTGAATAGATTTTTTTATAATAAGATAATGTAACATTTACATATTAATATTAACTTTTCTGTTACACAGCAGTTATACGTGACAGCAAATCTCATATACAGTAAATTTTCCCTTATATAAATAATGAAGCATAATAGATACCTAAATAACATTTATTTAGTGTTTAATGCATGAAATACAAATCTATAATCTATAAGAAGTAAAACATAAAATTTGCAATGATATACTTATCACCATAACTATGATTTAATAAAATTGTTACTATCAGGATGTTGGGTAAAATATAGCAAGAAAATTATTTAATTTTGACCTATGATCATTAAAATATTTTAGTATAATCAGTATGTAGGCAAGTGTACTTATTTTTTATTCTTTTCTCATTTTATAAGCTTTATTTGATATTTATTATATTCTATAAGTAATAAATGAAATAAAGAATATTAATATGTGTTTTCTTTCAAATAGTCCCCAGTGATATAGAGAAACTGACCTTTAAGAATTATACAAATCTAAAACAGTCTATATCATGGTGTATATATTTCAAGTGTAGTGTTAGATAGAAAATGATTAACAATATTCTGACTTGTCTATTTTGTTTATAATATGACAAAAATCTATGTTCTTGTTATCAGTTGAGTGTTATTTTTTTATTATCATGTCCATTCCAGGCATGAAAAATCATAGCTACATAAGGGAGATATGAATTTTACGTGCTTATAATAAATGCTCACAGTATTTATTATTTAAAAAGAGAATGACTTTTGAAGCATATATAATTTTGTGGGTATTGATTTTTAATAAAATATTCAAGTTCTGAACAAATACCTGCACTATTATTACAGTCAAAAACTTGTAGCTCAAGGGGCCTATATGTAGTCATAGGCCATAGGGGTGGGTCTATTACTATTGTTTTATTAACAAGACAAAATATTAAGGCAACTTTTAAAGACTTATTTTTGTACCAGTAGATTAATGCACCTCTCAGTCCTCATCAAAGAAACTTCTATTTGCATTAGATGGTGAGCCACAAAGAATCACAAATGGTCAACATGCAGAAATTAAGATATTTTGGAATGCTCGGGCAAAGTCAGTTTTCTTCTAGTACCATTAAGAGGCTACTTGTGCCCCAGCAGATTACTTAAACCCATGCACACACAAATAGCACTAAGTGTACTAGGTGAGGAAAACAAACAAAACAAAGACAAACAAGAAAATAAACAAACAAGAATATCATACCCTGCTAATATACCAGAGGCCACAGCAGTATCCAGAAAGATCTGACCTGCAGACATTCAATGCTTCCTCAGAGACTGCCCAAACTTCCCCAACAACATGCCTTCCCCCTCCTATCCATATCCTGGGCCACAACTCCTGCAGAAGCTCACTGACCTACTGGAGGCTGCTCAGGTATGAAAAACTGCAAAGGCCATGCTAGTACTCAGAACCCCAGAAAGACCCTGCTCTGCCAGGTACTGGCACCCAAGAAGCCATGTCAGTTCTCAGAACTCCCAGAAGACACACAGGCCCAAACTAGCAGTGGAGACTGTATACTACACCTGATTAGTCACTTGTTACCTGAGCCACAGACCACTCTGGCCAGATGACCAAAAAGGAAACAGAAAGCAAAGGACAAAACATTCATCCAGCAATGATAAGTTCATAAATTAACACCCAAACCTTGCCTAGAGATCAATAATAATGCAATCAACTATAGATGGGGCAATATGACACCACCACACCCCAGCTAACCTACTACAGCCAGCTCTGGATATTCCAGCACAACTGAAGCAAAAGAAAGTGACCTTAAAACATAGAGGCCTCTGAATAGGAATAATTAAATTCCTTAAAGAAATCCAGGAAACACAAACAAACAAGGGGAGGAAATGAATAAATCCCCTTTAAAATAAAATCAAGAAAAAAAAAAAAAAGAACTGGTGAAGGAAATGGACAAAACTGTTCATGACCTGACAATTGAAATAGGAACAATAAAGAATACACAAACTTAGGGAATCCTGGAGATACAAAATCTAGATAAACAAATAAGATATAAGGACACAAGCGTCACCAAAAGAATGTCAGAGATGGAAGAGAGAATCTCAGGCATAGAAGATACAATAGAAGAAATTAGTACTTCAGTCAAAGAATGTTAAATTTAAAAACATCTATATCTAATAAAAACCAGGCAGGAAATCTGTGATTCTGTGAAAAGACCAAATCTAATGATAATAGAAATAGAAGAAGGAGAAGTTGAGCCCCAAACCCCAGAAAATACCTTTAACAAAATCATAGAAGAAAACTTTCTTAACCTTAAGAAGGAGATGAATAGAATATAAAGGTACTAGAAGCTTATAGAACACAAAAATAATGGACTAGGAAAGAAAGTCCTCCTACAATAAAACAATCAAAACACTTAAACATACACAACATAAACAAAATACAAGAAACATCAAAAAGATTGTCAACCATGATTAAGTAGACTTTAGCCCAGAGATGCAGGGGTGATTCAACATATGAAAATCTGCCAACATAAATTACCATATAAACAAATTAAAAGAAAAAAGACATAATTATCTCATCAAATGTTGAAAAAAAACTATTGACAAAACCCAATAACACTCCATGAAAAAATTCATGAAGATATCAGGGATTCAGAGACACACCTAAACATAACAAAGCCAACTTACAGCAAGCCTCCAGACAACAACAAAATAAATAAAGGGAAACCCAAAGCTATTTTACCAAAATCAGGAACAAGACAAGGTTGTCTACTCTCTTGGTATCTATTCAATACAGTACCTGAAGTTCTAGCTAGGAAAATATTACAACTAAAATAGATCAAGTGGATACAAATTTGAAAGGATGATGTCAAAGTAGCCATATTCACAGATGATATGATCCCAAATATTCTACCAGTGAATTCATATAGATGATAAACACTTTCAGCAAAGTAGTTGGATACAAAATTAATTTAAATAACTCTGTAGCCTTCCTACATACAAACCATAAATGAGCACAAATAATATAAAATATCTTGAGGTAACTCTAACCCAAGCAAGTGAAAGGCATATATGCCAAGAACTTCAAGTCTTTGGAGAAAAAAAAATTGGAAATGTTATCTAAGGTAGAATTATCTCCCAAGCTCATAGATTGCTAGAATTAAGAGTTAAAATGGCCATCTTACCAAAAGCAATATACTGATTCAATATAATCCCCATCAAAATGTCAACACAATAATTTACAGACCTTGAAAGAGCAATACTTAATTTCATACAGAAAAAAAGGCAAAATAAAACAAACACCCCAGAATAACAAAAACAATACTATACAATAAAAGAAACTCTGGAGAAATCACCATTCTTGATTTCAATCTCTAATATGGTACTAAATTCTGCATGGTCTTTGCATAAATAGATACTTGTTGACCAGTGGAATCTAATCAAGAACCCAGTCATAATTCCTCACTTTATAGACACCTGATTTTTAATAAAGAATTCAGAATTATACAATGGATTTAATAAAGGGTACTGGTCAAACTGGATCAGCATGTAGAAGGATGCAAGTAAAGTCATATTCTTCACTATGCACATACCTCAAATGCAAGTGAATCAAAGAGCACAACATAAATCCAGACACACTGAAACTGATAGAAGAGAACAGGAGGAATAGCCTTGAATACATTTGTAGTATAAGGAGCAGTGGGCTGCATCCCACTGCCCAGAAGGAGTGTGGGCCCATTGTTCCATCCCACCCTGCTCCAGGCCGTCCTGGCTAGCTTTACCCAAAATAATTACATGGAAATTGTTTTCATTTAAACATTGCCTGGCCCATTATTTCTAGCCTCTTATTGACTAACTCTCACATCTTGCTTTAACCCATATCTAGTAATCTGTGTATCACCACAGGGTTGTGGCTTACTGGGAAGATTCTAACCTACGTCCATCTCGGGCCGGATCTACATGGCATCTGCTCAACTCTGCTCTCTTTCTCCCACAATTCTGTTTTATCTTCCACCCACCTAAGGGCTAGCCTATCAAAAGGCTAAGGCAGCTTCTTTATTTAACCAATGAAAGTAACACATAGACAGAAGATCCTCCTATTCCATACATTGGTACAGAAAAACACTTTTGAACAGAACACAAAAAGTACAAACACTAAGACTGACAATTAACAAATGAATCTACATGAATCTGAAAAGCTTCTGTAAAACAAAGGACAAAATGGCAGCCTACAGCTTGAGAACAGATTTTCTTCAAGTCTACAACTGACAGAAAGCTAATATTCAAAATATGTAGTGAGTTCAAGGAACTAGACATTAATAAATAAAATATTCCAATTAAAAATGGGTTATATGTCTAAACAGAATTTTCAACAGAGGAATCTCAAAAGGTCAAGAATCAATTACAGATATGTTTCACATTCTTTGCCATCAGAAAAATGCAAATCAAAATGACTCTGAGATTCTACCTTACACTGTCAGAATGACTGAGATATAAAATGCAAGTGATTACTCATGCAGGCAGGGATGTGGAGCAAGGGATAACTCTTCCATTGCCTTTTTGCACTTCCACATGCTCTTTGTAAATCAATATGCACCCCATTCAAAATAGCTTTTGACTTAGTCAGTGTTCTATTGCTGTGAAGAGATGCTAACTCTTATAACGACAAACTTTAATTAGGGCTTATTTACAAGATCAGAGGTTCAGTCCATTATCCTCAAGGTGGGAAACATGGCCATACAGAAACAGACATGGGGCTAAACAAAAAGCCAAGAGTTCTGTATCTGCACTGACAGGCAGGAAGAGAGAGTGAGCCACTGGGACTGGCTTGAGCTTCTGAAAACTTAAACTTCACCCCTAGGGACATACTTCCTCCAACAATGCCACACCTACTCCAACAAGGCCATACCACCTAATAGTGTCACACCGTATGAGCCTATGGGAGCTTTTTTATTCAGGTCTCACAGACAACCATCTGACATAAATGCTGGGGAGAATTTACAGAAGGAAAAGCTCCTGCTCAATACTGGGAAAGCTAGAAATTAGTATAGGGGAGTATCAAGAAACAAAAGGCGGAACTAATATATGTCTCAGTAGACTGCTTCCTTTCATGTACTCCTAAAGGGCTCTCCAATCTACCCTGGAGACACTTAACACAGCCAGGCTTATTACTGCTTAAATACTAGAAGGTCTAATGCCAAAAGCTCCAATGCCACAATGTAAAAGCTAGAGTTAGCTGTTCTTCATCTTTCTCAATGCATTGGATTCTCGCATCGGCACTAGTGAGAATGTACCTGTTTTAATTTGTCTAAAAATTCAAGTTAGAATTTCTTCCACAAACATCCTTAATTGAAATAGCCATATAAGACATTTTACCAGCTATCTGAGCATCACTTAGCCCATTCAAGTTGACAAATTATTAATCACCCATTGATTCTTTTATCATTTTGTGGCAATATATATCTTTGAGACCATATTTCATCTACAGATAATGTAAATATTCAGACAGTAAATCTTCATACCATGATAGAACTTCCTCGCAGGCAAAAAGACACTACTTCCCCTTACCCAGGAAATAATGATATTATGCTTTGCTGATTGCATATAACTGAAATATTATGCAAATGTAACATTTAAAGACTCCGGTAAAGTTAACTTACATTTATACTACATGAAGAGGAAAGATAAGGAAAAGAAACAGATATTGCTTTAAATATTTCTGTTTGTGAGCACACATGTACATAAAACACAGGGAGGAGAAAAATTCACGGCATTACAGTTCTTGCTTGGGCACTTGTGCAGAGTCATACTTGCTGTTTATATGTACCTTCAACTTATTATGAATTTGCCTTGCCTTCAACAAACTCTTCAATTGCTTATTCCTTGCCATGCCTATATGGTTTGAGCTGTTAACAGGCCTTTCACTATTGTATTGGCTTAACTTTCCATTGACTTTAATCATAGATCATGATAACACAAAAAAACCCAGAGATTCTCATATCATCTATAGATGCTTTTTCTTAACTTTTGCCATTAAGCAGTATGCTTGAAAGAGCAGGGTAAAATCAATAGGGAATCACAACCACAGACAATTGAATAAGCATAATTTTAACTTGCCCTAATTTTGATAATCTTCTTTACAGCGATAGAAAATAAATATATGCAGTGTGATTGTGGCTAACACGCTATTTTTTATTAAAAGGCAGTTACTCATCAGCTACACTTCTGCATGACTGGAACTGAAAAACTTGTGAAGTTTTCCAACGAATTTCTGAACATGAAGCTAACTGGAAATGTTAGAACTATAATATGTAAAAATCTCTAAATCCAAAACCTATGGAAATCAACATGTAAAGTCTGTTTGTAAATAGTATTTTATAAAATTAATTTCCTTTTTCTAAATCACAGTATAAATATTTTTATTATATAGCATTAATTCCTACACTTAAAAGTAGTTCTATTTTAAAAAATCCTTTGATTAGCCAATCAAAGAATAGGAAAACTGTGAGCAAGGTTTGGGTTAATCCAGAAACTATAAAGAAAGAAGGGCAGCAATTTTTATGCTAAGGTAGCAATTTGAATCAATTCATCAATGATGTTTTATGGTTTTAGTTACATGAAAGATATGCTTGCACAAGGTATCTCTCCTTAAACTGCCTTATCAATAAAATGCTTAAAATTCTTCCAAGAGCTAAAACAAATGTCTTAGAAGCATATGCTTGTTCCAAAGTCATAGGAAGAAAGAAATGAGCACTGGCAGTTTGCCCCATTAATCTATCAAACAGACTCCGACTTGTCAGATCAAGTGATGAATGCCCAAGGACACACACAACAACTCTGTGCTTCAAAGAGAGAAAGTGACTTGCTGGAAAGGGGTCAAAAACCTGAAAATCCGTCCACTTGAGATTGCAATGTAAAATCAAATCAAAGCAGACCCATTCTTCCTAACAATTTCTTATTTACAGAGCACGACTCTTCATTAGCACATTCCTCCTATAATTTATTATTTAAGGAAAATTTCTCAGGGGAATGTTTTTAAGATACTTACCTTTGAGTGAGTTACTGTAGAGAATATTTAAGAGCAGAATCCCCTGGATGCTTCTGAGGCCCCTGTTTTCAATATCATAAACCAGAAAGTTTATATAAATCTTTGTCATACCCCTGAGGAGGCCACATTGGGAATAATATGAGTTTGAGGTCTGCCTTAACTACATAGAAAGATCTTATCTCCAATGAAGGCAAAATCTTATGAAAAACCTCTATGAAAAAATGTTCCTGCACTGCAGTGGTGGCGCATGAGTTTTTTCCTAAAATTAGGGAGGCAGACACAGGCAGATCTCTGTGAGTTCAAGGCCAGCCTGGTCTACAGAGCTAGTTTCAGGACAGGTTCCAAAGCCACAGAGAAACCCCGTCTCGAAAAACCAAAAAAAAAAAAAAAAAA
>NW_026067933.1:283286-309529 GCF_014885135.2 Alexandromys fortis
GGATAGGAGAGGGAGGGTGAGAGGTGTGGGGGGAGGGGGAGAAGAGAGGGGAAGGGGGAGAAGATTGGGGGGAGGGGGAGGGAAATGGGAGGCTGGGAGGAGGCGGAAACTTTTTTTTCTTATTCTCAATAAAAAAAAATAAAATAAAATAAAAAAAAGAATGTTTCTGATTCCTTTCTGGTATGTCTACTTGCTATTTTGTAAGCTACTTGGTAGGCATCTTCTTTAAGGTAGGGAATTTTTTTTCTCTGACTTTGTTGGATATGTTTTCTGTTTCTTTGACCTGGGTTTCTACTCCTTACTCTACTCCTAATATACTTATAGTTGATCATTTCAAAGTGTTCCAGTTTCCCTGCATGTTTTCTGCCTGGATTTTTTTCTATTGTGTCATAATGTCAAAATATCACTTAGTTGGAGGTGTTCTCCAAGCCTCATCTTTGTTGCAGAAGAGTTGTCTTAAACTAAAAATCACATGGTAATAAGTTTTTATTTAATAATGAATAGAAATGAAGAGTAACATTAGCAAAAGCATAAGCAACTCTATAAAATACATTTTATAGAAGTAGCATCAATGAAAAAATTTCACATTTGATAATAAACAAAGGAGAAAGAATGTAAGCTCAGATTGCTAAGACTGCTCAAGGAATTCGCCTAACAAACAGGCTAGAGTAGCCATTCTAATATGTAATAAAACAGACTAGAAACCAGAATTAATCAGAAGGGATGTGGATGAATACCTCAGAGTCATCAAATAAAAAATCCAATCCACCAAAATGATATTTCAATTCTAATGCAAAATCACCCTCATTTGCACATGAAACACCACTACAGGCTAAACCATGCATCTCACACATTGATAGTGGGAGACATCAATTAATGGCAATGTCATCCAGAAAAAACTTAACAAAGAAGGAGTGGAGCTAATATATGTAATTAACAAAATGGGCCTAACAGATATCTATATAAAATTTCACCCAAACACAAAAAGAATACATCTTCCTCTAAGTACCTCACATAACTTTTTCCAAAACTGATCACACATTAAGTCACAAAGCAAATGTCAACAGATACAAGAAAATTGAAGAATTTAGATGGGACCTTGATGGGGATTGCATTGAATCTATAAATTGCCTTTGGTAGAATTGCCATTTTTACTATGTTGATCTTCCCAATCCAAAAGCAAGGGGGATCCTTCCATTTTCTGGTGTCCTCTTCAATTTCTTTCTTCAAAGACTTAAAGTTCATGTCAAATAGTTCTTTCACTTCCTTGGTCAGAGTTACCCCAAGATATTTTATGCTGTTTGTGGCTATCGTGAAAGGTGATGCTTCTCTGATTTCCCTCTCTGCTTCCTTATCCTTTGTGGATAGGAGGGCAACTGATTTTTTGGAGTTGATCTTGTATCCTGCCATGTTAATAAAGGTGTTTATCAGCTGTAGGAGTTCTTTGGTAGAGTTGTTGGGGTCGCTTATGTACATTACCATATCATCTGCAAATAACAAAAGATTAACTTCTTACTTTCCAATTCGAATCCCCTTGATCTCCTTATGTTGTCTTATTGCTATTGCTAGAACTTCAAGCACTATATTGAAGAGGTATGGAGAGAGTGGACAGCCTTGTCGTGTTCCTGATTTTAGTGAGATAGCTTTGAGTTTCTCTCCGTTTAATTTGATGTTAGCTGTCAGCTTGCTGTAAAAAAATGGGGCACTGAACTGAACAGAGAATTCTCAACAGAAGAAGTTCAAATGGCCAAAAGACACTTAAGGTCACACTCAACTCCCTTAGCGATCAGGGAAATGCAAATCAAGACAACTTTGAGATACCATCTTACACCTGTCAGAATGGCTAAAATCAAAAACACCAATGATAGCCTTTGCTGGAGAGGTTGTGGAGTAAGTGGTACACTCATCCATTGCGGGTGGGAATGTAAACTGTAAAACCACTTTGGAAATCAGTGTGGCTGTTTCTCAGGAAATTTGGGATCAACCTACCCCTGGACCCAGCACTACCACTCTTGGGAATATACCCAAGAGATGCCCTATCATATTACAAAAGCATTTGTTCAACTATGTTCATTGTAGCATTATTTGTAATAGCAAGAACCTGGAAACAACCTAGATGCCCTTCAACGGAAAAATGGATGAAGAAAGTGTAGAATATATACATATTGGAGTACTACTCAGCGGTAAAAAAAAAAAAAAAAAACAATGAAATCTTAAATTTTGCATGCAAATGGATGGAAATAGAAAACACTATCGTGAGTAAGGTAACCCAGACCCGAAAAGATGAACATGGGATATCCTCACACATAATTAGTTTCTAGCCATAAATAAAGAACATTGAGCATATAATTTGTGATCGTAGAGAAGCTAAATAAGGTGAACCCAAAGAAAAACATATAGTCATCCTCCTAGATACTGGAAGTAGACAAGATTGTCAGGCAAAAATTGGGATCTTGGGGGTGGGGCGCAATGGGGGTAAGGGGAGATGGGGATAGAAAAGTGAGAAGGGAAGGATGATTGGGATAAAGGAAGGGTAGATATGGGAGCAGGGAAGTATATATCCTAATTAAGGGTGCCATCTTAGGGTTAGCAAGAGACTTGACTATTGAAGGGCTCCCAAGTGTCCAGGAAGATATCCCCAGTTAGCTCCTTGGGCAGCTGAGGAGAGGGAACCTGAAACAGCCCTATCCAATAATCATACTGGTGAATATCTTGCATATCACCATAGAACCTTCATCTGGATGGAGATAGAGACAAAGACCCACAGTGGAGCATCGGACTGAGCTCCCAAGGTCCAAATGAGGAGCAGAAGGAGGGACAACATGAGCAGGGACGTCAGGACCACGAAGGGTACACCCACCCACTGAGATAGTGGGGCTGATCTATTGGGAACTCACCAAGGCCAGCTGGACTGGGACTGAAAAAGCATGGGATAAAACCTGACTCTCTGAATATGGTGGACAATGAAGGCTGTTGAGAAGCCAAGGACAATGGCACTGGGTTTTGATCTTACTGCATGTACTGGTTTTGTGGGAGCCTAGCCTGTTTGGATGCTCACTTTTCTAGACCTAGATGAAGCAGGGAGGACCTTGGATTTCCCACAGGGAAGGAAACTATGACTGCTCTTTGGACTGGAGAGGGAGGGGGAAAGTAATGGGCGAGAGGAAGAGGAGTGGGGGTGGGGGAGGGACATGGGAGGAGGGGAGGGGGCAGAAATTATTTCAATAAAAAAATATTTAAAAGCTGGAGAGATAGCTCAGAGGTTAAGAGCACTGACTGTTCTTCCAGAGGTCCTGAGTTCAATTCCCAGCAACCACACGGTGGCTCACAACCATCTGCAATGAGATCTGCTGCCCTCTTCTGGCCTGCGAGTATACATGCAAGCAGAACAATAAATAAAATCTTAAAAAAAAATTAAAAAAAATTAAAAAAATTAAAAAAAAATATTAAAAAAAAGAAAATTGAAATAATATGTTACAACTTTTCAGACCACCATGGAATAAAGATGGATTTCATCAACAACAGAAAGGCTACAGAATCATCGTAGCAGACAGAATAGCTCTCTGCTGAAACATTACTGAATTTAGGCAGAAATAAAAAAAAAAAGTTAAAGATTTCCTAGAATCTTTGAATTGAAATAAAATTAGTATGAAACATACACAAATTTATGGGACACAATGAAAAAGGAAAGTTCATAATACTAAGTTCCTACATAAAAGCTTTGGAGAGATATCATGCTAGCCACTTAAAAGCACACCTAAAACCTCTAGAACAAAAAGAACCAAGTACACACAACAGGAATAGACAGCAGGAAATAGTCAAATTGATGGCTAAAGTCAATAAAATAAAAATATGAGAGCAGCACACAGAATCAATGAAAGAAAGATTTAGTTCTTTCAGAAAACCAGCAAGACATATTTTTTAAACCTATCATTTACCAAACTAGAAAAAAGACACAGAGAAAATATCCAAATAAACAAAATCTGAAACAAAAAGGGGGCATAACAACAGAAACCAAGGTAATCTAAAGAACCATTAGTTCATATTCCAAAAACCTATACTCTAAAAGTTAGGAAAATCTAAAAGATAAAGATAATTTTCTTGATAGATTCCACTTACAAAGTTAAATCAAGATAGAAGCAGTCATTATATCTCCCTCCAAAAGTGCCCAGGGTCAAACAGTTATAATGAAGAATTCTGCCAGACTTTCAAAGAAGAGCTAATTCCAATGCTGTCCAAATTATTTCACTAAATACAAAAAGAAGAAACATTGCCAAACAATTTTTATGAGGTTGATATTATCTTGATCACAAAACTACACAAAGATTCAACAAAGAATGGGAATTAGAGACCAATTTCTATCATGAACATATATGCAAAAATACTCAGTAAAATACAAACCGATTCCGAGAACACATCAGAAAAATCATCCACCACCATCAAGTAGGCTTCATACAAGAAGTGCAGGGGAGGTTCCACATACAAAAATCAGTCAGTTCAATCTACCACATAAACAAACTGATAAAACAAAAACTTAAAGTATAATATTTACCAGGCATTATAGAGAACTGAGCCCAAGTAGGAAGAGTTTGGTTCTGTAACCAAACACTACATTGTATGGAGTTTATCTTGTTTCATTTGGGGATCAAATCATTATTCATCAACTTCATTAGTGAATATATATTTTTCAAAGACATTTGTCTCCAATTTTCTGAGATCCACACAAGCTGTATGAATTTTGTTCTTTATAATCAAAATAAGGATCATCTTTGTTCATCCAACACTGAGTTAATTGCTAGAATTGCATTTTCATTCTCAAATTTCTTTATCTAGTTTAATAGCTTTACTGAATTCCTTTATAAATTTGAATATTTAGCGTAGCTTTTTCTCCAGTTAAAGTTCATTAGAGATAATGCTGATTTCAATTTGCTTTTTCCATGAGCACAAAGAAATCTACCCTTCCAAAGAGCTTTCATTTGACCAAACTAGGTCACTGGGTTTTTTGTTGTTGTTGCTGCTGTTTGTTTGTTTGTTTACATCTTTGTTTTGTTGTTGTTTTAAAAAATAACCTCGGAACAAAAGGACCATATTTTACTTTCAAATGAGAAAGTAAATGTCTGGTCAGAGGAACCACCTTCTTTGTTTCATGGTGTGGAGCAAAGAATGTGAGGAAAGAGTCAAGCCACAGGTTCATACAGGGGAAGGGTTACCAGGGAAGGTTTATGAGACAAATTGTAGAGTTGACATGAGGCTCAAGAATTTATTACTATGTAAAGAAAAAAAAAAACAATTGCTGCTGAAATAAACCTCATGAAAAACTGACAATAGACTGAATGCTTTTGGAATAATATACGAAAAAGGAAGAATTTTAGTTCAGTTTGACAACATAGCTTAAAGGTTGTGGAGTGTTCACAGATAACATTCACCCTTTGCATTCTTGTCCCAGCTTCCCCCGCTTCTTTAATAAGAGACATTATCTAAGTCCCATATCAAACATTTCCTTAAATGATCTGAAAGCAATCATATACATGTTCTTAGAAAAGTATTTTACATTTATAACAAAACCAGTAACGAAGTATGCTTTATTTTATCTTTTTAGAAATTATAGTTATGTTTTCATCAGTTAGAAACAAAATAGTGTAAACTGGGTAGTAGATTACAATGTGAAATAATACTTCCTATCAATCTGTGTTCAACATCTTCCAGAATAAATTCTGGAAATGTCAATTGCTAAAGTAAACAGAAAGGACCTATGCCTGGAAAGGTCAAGAATTTGATTTTTATTAAAAATTGTTATGTACAAAATATACACTTTTCCCATACAATGGTGATTGCTGCAAAAAGACCTCAATTACGGTGCATTAATTTGCAGTATTTTAAGAAAAGTGTTTTCTTTCTCTAAATCAACATCTGCTTCCTTACACTATGATGGCAGATTTGTTATGGGTATTCTGTGTGTTGTTTCCAGAAAACTTTAACTAATTTGATGATAATATAATATCTGATTTAAATAAATTACATACATTGAAAATCTGATAGTCTTTTCAGCCATTCTATGTGTTAATTCTATAATAATGCATATCTGTCATTTATATCATCTTAACACGTATGTTTACTACATATTTACTTATTTATTTAAATTTGAAACAAGATCTTTTGTGTAGTTGTGGCTTTCTTAACTTAAAGATCTTCTACCTTTGCATCCAGAGTTCCAGGGACACAAGCTTGTACCACCACATCCTATTCTATATTAACTTATCTTTTAAAAGTTATTTTGTTCTATCTTTAACTGTCTGTCTATGTGTGTGTTTGTGTGTGAGTTTGCGTACATGACATCAATTTCCAGAGAAACCAGAAGAAGGTACTGGGTTTATTGGAACTAGAGTTATAGATGGTTGTGATTTGTCACACTGTGGGTGGCTGGGAACTGAATTCTGATCATCTCTGTGACCAGTAGTAGTCTTAAGTTCTGAGTCATTTGACCCTAGTTCCCATATCAACTTCTTAAAGGAAAATAAAGCATGGTAATAGAATGGTGTTTAGTATAAAATACATCCTTCTTAATCATATTAATTTTACTTTAGAAATCACTTATAGTCATTCCTAACACTGTAACACGTGATGAACAAAAGAGAGACAAATTTGCTAATTTCAAGACCATTTGCTGCCAATATTTTCTAAAATTTAAGTACACATGCTAATTCCGATTTTACTATGTATTTGTAGAGTATAAAATTTTCTTACATTAATAGAGAGTATAAATAGGTTGGAAAGAGAAATTATAAATGGAATAGACTCTTCATACACTAAGCCAAAATCACCACTACATAAGATACTTTAAGATGCTGTAACATCTATAATCTGATGAGGAAAATATCAAAACTATATACTAATAATGAGCCAACGAGGATGAATGAACATTATTCAGAAGAGACAGCAAAATGTATAATTTAATGGTGTCTCATATATCAAAATTAGATAAATATAAATTTAAATCATAGTAATATAGAATTTTATCTGTCCCCTTATAAAGAAGAAACTGACTTTTCTTTTCTTTGAATTTAAATCTAATTAGTCATTGTCAAATGATTTAAAATATATAATTTAAATATAAAAAGCAACTGAAACAATTAAAGTAACTATGAAAAATTAATTAAATATAATAAAAGGTAAACTACAATTAAAGTAATCTGAGACTTTTATTGGCAACAATGAATATAGAAAACTTCTAAAATTTGAAGAAAAAAGTAAGAAAAATTACTTTGGATGTGGAGTGGCATGATAAATACACATTCTCAATCAGCTCAAAACACTTCGCAGTACAAAGAAAGGATAATTCAACAAATGTTTGACCTAGAAAGCAGGGGTCATGGATGCCCCAGTAATATTCTGCAGAAGATGGGAAGAATAATCACCTCTAAGTAGACCACACAGAAGTAGGGATGGAGACAGCTCATGGACTCCAAGGTAAAATGGTAAGATCTAATACATAAGTAAGAGTCCTTATGATATATAGGCATGTTCTTTAGTAAAATCAAAATAATTGAAAGTGGTTTTCTTGGGTATCTTTGAGGGCTTTATTAATTTATTCTAACTTTTTGTTTGTCTTCTCTTCCATTTCTTTAAGGGAGTTTTTCACTTCCTCTTTAAAGGTCTCCATCATTTTCATAAAGTTACGTTTAAGGTTGTTTTCTTCTACTTCTTCTGGGTTACGATTATCAAGTCTTCCTGTTGAGTGTCCACTGGATTCTGGTGTTACCATGTTGCTTTTAAGGATGTTAGAGGAATTCTTGCATTGGTGCCTACCCATCTCTTCCTTTAAATGAGGCCAACAGTGCCTTGGTGTCTTGGTCCAATCTTTGCTGTGGCTGTCTGAGTACTTGGGAATTTTTCTTGGTCTGCCCTCTCTCAGATTTTCTTAGTACTGAAGTAGGCTGTGATGCGGAATTCCAAGGACCTCACAGGCGAAAAGGCGGGCTTTTAGTTCATGGTCCTAGAGAAGCTAAGTAATAAGGACAAACATATATAGATCCACCTGGAAATTAGAAGCAGACAAGATTGCCTGACAAAATTTGGTAGCATGGGGGCAGGGGGGTAGAAGGAAGGGGAGAAGAGGAAGAGGAGGAGAAATGCCGAGGTTTGGAGAGAGCTTGAGGGAATGGGATAGTTGAGATGGCCGAAGGACAGATATGAGAGCAGGAAAGAAATATCTTGATTGAGGCAGCCATTTTGGGCTTAGCAAGAAACCTGGCTCTAGAAAAATTTCCAGGAATTCAAAAGGATGACTCTAACTAAGACCCTAAGTAATAGAGAGGGTGCCTGCACTGGCCTTGCCCTGTAGTCAGACTGATTATCTTAAATATAATCATAGGACCTTCGTCTAACAACAAATGGAAAAAGAGACAGAGAGCCACATCAGAGCACTAGACTGAGCTCCCAAGGTCCAGTTGAAGAGTAGGAGTCTTGTTCCATGTGAAAATAACTGTCTGCAAATTTGATAATTCTTTCATTCATTCTATTAAAAGCTATATACCAATATTGCAAATATATGTTATGAAATCAATATTTTGTGAATACAGGCAAAATACATCTATGTGAACTCCTACGAAGTTATTAAATAACAAAACTTCAACCATGTGCAGTAAAGAATAAAAACAAATAAAATGTCAACGTCAGCATTTCCAGCAAAGAGCTCTCTGAGTCTTATGTGTTGATTATGCACCTGCATCACCAGTTTCTTCCTGTGTTTAGGATGCTGAAGTGTAGCTCTCCACAATAGATGACTACTGGAGGGGTGGGGGAGGGAAAGAACTCAACTTTTTTTTAAAGATCTGGACACTGGGAGTTTGACCATGCTGCAGTGAGCATACGGACAGCCCAAACTAGAATTTTAAAAAACTTTGTTGTTGTTGTTGTTGCTGGGGAGAGGCCATAAGATTGGAGGAAGAACTGGGAGAGCTGCAAAGTAAGCATAATGAGGGCTATATTATGTAAAAATAATAAATAAATAATTAAATAAATAAATAAATAAATTGTGCTAAAAACAAATCCTCTTAGATATTTTCTCTTTACTAATGTTACTGAAAACAAATTAATTTATATTTCCTAAACTAACATAATTTTCCATCCAAACACTGTCTCTAAATTCCTTTTTTGTTTTACATTATCCTATCATACAATCTATACTCAAGCTGAAGAATCATACCTTGTCATTCTTCCCCTCATTTCTTACATCAGCTCAATTAATTGAACCCATCGATTTTACTTCCTTTATAACTCAAACAATTTATTTTATCCACTGGTAACTGTTGCTCCATTCATATTCTCAGTATCACTTTTTACATTTAGTTTTAAACAAATCATTTGTTTGGGAATATCAACAGGACACATTAACTTATTTCCTACAGAAACAGATGGAGAGGGCAGGGTTATAACTCACTTGTTAATATGTAGGCCTTGCAAACAGAAGAACCTTAGTTCCCTTCCAGGACGCAGCACAAACAATCCAGACATGGTAGTAGCACTAGGAACCACATATTTGGATTGAGGGAGGCTCCCTAGCCAATCACCCTACAAAACTTGGTTGATTCCAGGCTAATGAGAGTCTATTTCAATAAATTGGTGGAAGGAAATGGCTGAAAAACTTTGAGGTGGTTTTCTGGGTTTCACATGCACCTGCACACATGTGTACATACATGTGCATATGCATGAAAATAAAAATACATGCATGCAGTTGCACACATATGCAGATTATATGAAAGCAATTTTATCATTCTTTGTCTAAAACTGTGAAGATGCCTTATTTTACTATAGTCTGTTTCACCAGATATTAATTCTATTATCTCAAGTCTGAAGCTTTGATGTTCTTCATTCTTTAGAATCTACCTCATTATGCAAATATTCAATGCTGCATTGCAAAGACATCCATTACTTTCTTTACCCTCACCTCAAAATGATTTCAATTTTCTAATTCCTGTTTAATTCTTCATCTTCTAAAATGTGTGTGTGTGTTTGTGTGTTTGTGTGTGTTTTGCAGTGAAATGCACTGTAATAACTGGTAAAAATCACAAAACATCAATTGAGTATATTCATTTTGTAGCCCAGCTGATCAGCTTTCAAATTTGAAAGCCTTCAGTTCTGTGTGCATTACTTCATATTTATGAATCTCCCCCATGCAGTTTCTTCCCACTGTTTCAAGGTTCATTTCTATTTAATTACCTTTCAAAGTAGTTGTTTTAAAAGAACTAAATATATAGCTCAATTAATTTAAATGAAACATATTCTTCAGATGTTGAAGAATCTAGCTCCAGGTGGTCAGTACATTTTATAGTACTTTGCAAATATAAACCTATAAAAGCCACAAGAAAATATGAAGTTAAGAACAAAGTAACTCTGTTCTCTATAAATATTGACCTGACTGACTTAGATAATAAAACCAGAGCCAAGAAAACTTGATAATACCCCATATTGTGGCATGTGGCCTTTTATAGGAAAAGTAAAAGAAGCCCGCACCTTGTCAGTCTATGTGGCATGAAAACCAAATGTCCATACTATGCACAAAGAGTTGTTTCTGTAAATTCTCAAAGTCAGAAGAAAAAATGAGAATGTCCTGGAGTCTGAATTCCACCTACATTGTTGTAATGAACTGCCCAGACCAAAAGCAGCTAATAAAATAATAAAAGAGTTATTCCAGCTTGCAATTCCAGGTTCCTGTCCATCATTGTAGGAAGCCACATTAGCAGGATTTCGAGACAGCTGGTCCCATCTCATGCAGTTATGGGTAGAAATAGAGCAGCGTGTGTATGTATTTACTTACTTGCTTGTTTGTGCTCAACTCAAATTCTTTTTTCATAATTCACAACATCCCTGCCTAGAAAAGTGTCACAACCCACATTGGGATAGATCTTCCCAATCCGTTTAACTTACTTAAAACAATCTCACAGAGAAATGTCAATAGGCGAGCCTAATGTAGACAATCCTTCAGCCAGACTTGCTTCCCAGGTGGTCCCAGGATGGGTTACGATAATCACTCAAGTTAATACACGTCAACTCTCTTATAAATTTTACTTTATTTTTTCTATTTCTTCACATATTAATTCAGGAATGTAAATTAAATGGCCTCATTTATTATTTGAAATTTACTTAAAAGCTGTTTGTCATACTTGTTCAGTGACTCTCCTAACAAAAAATAAATTCACAAATAGGTCATCACTGGCCTTACCTAGACATTATATGCAGTCCCCCCGAATATCTTAATAGGGAATAAAAACAGTTATTTGTGTTTTCTGTGCAATTATGGAACCCAATCACATAGGACTACTTAATTCTAATTTAATAAACTTGTGTATTCTACCATGCAAATCAATAATTATTTTGGGGCTTTGAAAAATCAGTTAATCAGCATAGAAATCTCCTTGCTATTTATTTCTCAGTAGGCAATGTTCATGCAGAGCTTTTATTACCTCATGTGTTTAGCTACAAGTGAGTTTATTAGAATTTGTTTGTCCTTCTTATTTCCTTTCCATTCTCCCTACAGTCAATTTTATTAACCAAATAAGCCTACCTTCGTGATGCTTCTCTTTACCGTGCTCCCTCACTCAGCAATAGCAATACCTATTCTTTAGTCTTCCTTTTCTGCGCCTGTTGATCTCATGCAAGTTTCTATTCAGAGCTCTGAGCTGTTTTTTTTGTTGTTGTTGTTGTTGTAGTTGTTTTGTAGTTTCTCCCTATTGAACTTAGAAGTCACACTTGCAAGACTTTTAACAGAAATCACCAAATTGCTCTATGAGACATACGAGAATTCAAAGGCACAGAACGTCAGCCCAACCTCAAAGAAAAGGTTATGAGAAACAGTACTTAATTACAGCACGGTATGAGTTTTGATGTTGATACGTAAGGGGTTTACAGCAGCACCTAATTCTCACTGGGATGCCTCTAACAAAGCCATCCCTAAAGAGGAAGGCACATAAAATAAAACTGAGTTATTCTTACTTTCCATCACCATCAACACTGCTTATATTAATATGGAGTTTTATAAACTCGAGGGAAATGCTATTTTTAAAAAATTTTATCTTTAAATAGAGTATCTCTGAGATAATCACTAACTGTGAATGGTGGGTATGATCTGCTAGGGCTCAGGTCCATTGTAACACAAATTATTGCCTACATGGCTATTTTGCCTTGGATAAAAATAATTCTAGGTTTTGAATGATCTAAACCAAATCTGTGTAATTTAACACATATACATTTGTAAATTGACACCTCATTGTGATACAGTCTTCTAACATTTCTTAAAATGTGAAAAGCCCTTTCTGACTTTCAAACATTGATTTATGTATATGCTGATTTTTTTCTTACTTGTTAATTCTTTCAAAGAATAATTTATTCCATTCATTCTCCCACTGACTTCTCAGTTCCCCACCGTACTGCAATGCATCATGACAAAAAGCCTCTAATTAAAACCTTCATGACCCAGATTGATGAGCCACATGACTTCCTTGAAAGTCTATTGAACACTGAATCTCAACTGTGATTTGTCATAAAAATACTGACAAGTCCATTAAATTTGGCTAGGTAGTTCTATCCCAATTTAGACAGTGGCAACATGCTTAACCTTGAAATCATTCATTTATTTAGTTTCATCCATAAATATAAACATACTTTCAAATTTTTTTTCTATTATTAACACTAACTCTAACACTATTATGATAGATTCATCCACTCAAGACATGGCTGCATCATCATTTCTGTTTCTGGAAGCTACACTTCATTTTCTCTCCTGGAGGTTATTCTACATGACTATCTAGCACATTCAGTTTACATTCTGCTCTACTATGCCATGAATTTGAAAAGGAGAGAGAAAGCAATGGATTAGAGAATGAAAGAACAGTCATTAAATCAGAATTTGACCAGGAAAAAAAAAAACTAAAAGTTCTAACATTTGTAGCATAACTGATTTGTCTTCAGAAAAAGGTCACACTTACTTAGAAAGATTTCCCCCCACCTCCTCTTTCACTTTCTTTCTTCTTCTCATCCTCTTTCTTCCTATGATCCACTTAATATTTTTGTTATGATTACCTTGTACTCTACTCAAGGTGTGGTCTTTTACAACATACCATAAGATACTGGACAATTTTAACTAAAGGTGAATAAATCTCTCCCCTGAGAAGTACACAGGGCTAGCCTCCTTGGCTTCTAAGTGGAAACCCTTTTATAACTCTTTGTTTATTAAAAGAGAAAGTGGGTGAATACATAAACTGAATTACAAAACATTTTATTGGCCAAGACCTAGTCACTACAGTTGGGTCTTAAAATAGATTTACATCATAATAAAAGGAAATGGAAAGAACATTGAACATAATGTTCTTACCATTAAGGACAATATCTAAAAGCAATATCCTAAATCTAAAACAAAATCTAACAAAATTAAAACAAAATCTAAATCCTACTGAAACTCTGACAATGAAACCAGGATAGAAACTACAAAGTCAGGAAGTGACAGTTTGAGAAGTTGAGTCAGGCTTCATAAACCCAAAGAAGTAAATGGATCATTTTTTGACATTGTATTCTGGTGTGGGAATAGGAGCGAATTTCATACTTTGTTCATCATCCTCTGTAATTTCTAGAAAAGAGGCAGTCAGATGCTGGGAGGAACTGCATTATCCTTAGTTCTGTGTGTTTAAACACAATGTCCCCACACAGAAGAACCACACTTCAATATGTGCTGAGAGGTCTTCTGCAATAAAACAGAAGAGAAATTCATTAAGAGACTAACATGCTGAATTAAATGTATTTTACCAGAGTGTTTCACTACTTTGCCTAGTAATTAGGAACCAACTATAACTTTCCACTATTTCTTCAGTATTTTAAGAGGGTACTTTTCATCAAAAACTTGAATGTTTTAGTCCTTTGAAACATCTTTGACCTGGATGGAGGTGGGTGGTCCTTGGACTTCCCACAGGGCAGGGAACCCTGATTGCTCTTTGGGCTTACGAGGAAGGGGGACTTGACTGGGGGAGGGGGAGGGAAAGGAGAGGTGGCGGTGGGGAAGAGACAGAAATCTTTAATAAATAAATAAATAAATAAATAAATAAATAAATATTACACTTTCTCCCCTCCTCCCATTCCCCTCCTGTTCCCCCACTCACCCTCCTTCTTCTCCCTCCCTCCTTAAGAGAGGGAAGAGAACCCTGCCCTGTGGGAAGTCCGAGCCCCTCCCCCCCTCATCCAGGCCAAGGAAGCTTTGCATCCAAATATACTAGTATCCCAAAAAGCCAGTACATGCAGTAGAAACAAATCCCAGTGGCTTTATCAATGGCTTTTGAAGCATCTTTTTATGAATTTCAAAGGATTTGATAAGTTCGAGGTAGTAAAAATGTATGTACTAACCATTAATTATAAATATGTGTCTTTTTGGTAACACATCAGTGTGACTACCTTATGCAACTATTCAGCAACATTTAATTAAATCTCTCTAATTTGAGATTAAATTAATCTTTTGATGATATTTTAAACTCAGAGATGATTGAAATTCGATGGAGTAAGAATGATTTTAAAATCTAGAAGCTAGCACAATGGCACATGCCTAAAATCTCAATATTTGATAATCCAGAAACAGGATGATCTGCATTTCCAGGTGAGCATGGCCTACACTCTGAACTATTGCCTCAAGGAAATTGAAACAATAATTAATATAATCAACATTAAAATATATTAGGGAATTCCATATTCTTGTCTCATACACTGTCTTATAATCATCGACAAAAATAGTACATCAGTTAAAATTCTCACTGCGTGACAAAACAGCTTAAGAAGAAAGGATTCATTCATGCTCAGTTGAGGAAACCATGAGAGAATGTGGGAAGGCTTGTGACAGGGTCAGGAAGCACCTGGCATCACTTACCTGGTCACAGAAGCAGAGAGACATGCTGCCGCTCAGCCTACTTCCTGCTTTTTACTCACTCCTGTCCTCAATGATAAGTGTTGGGGACACATCTCAGTTCAGTTCAACTTTTCTGAAAATATCTTCATGAGCATAATAAAAGAAAGTGTGTTTTCAAATTATTCTAAATCCAAGTAATTTAAAATCTATTCAAGTTGACTGTGAAGAGTAACTATAACAAGCAATTAATATCACCAAGAAATATGAATTAGGTAAGATTAAAAGTTGAGCATTATCAAGTATCCTTTAGATTAAAATATTTAAAATATTCAATGGTGATGATATTTCATTGAAAATGAATGAGGAAAATATTACAACCGGCTTTTATTCCTGAGAGTAGTGCATTTTCCCTCCTTTTCCAATCTTTAAACAATTATTACCTTAGCATATTTTATTTGTAAAAACATTTCACTTTTTAACTATTCTTAAAATTATTTTTAAAAACTATATGAGTATGGAGACACATACAGAAATGAGAACTTTAGCTGATTGTGATGCAGGTCCATAATTCTGAGAGATGGAAATAGAGATTGCAAGATGTCAGGGACATTCTTGGCTGCATAGGTAGTTGGATGCCAACCTGGGCTGCATAAGCCACTTTTCCAAATGAACAAACAAAATAAACAAAAAGAAAAATGGGGAAATTCATAACTTCACTGTAAGTAACACTTCGCATTTTATAATCAGTCCCTTGTTTGCACATGTTGAGGTTTTCTTTTATTTTTTTTCAGAATAAATGTTCATATGATCTATATATATATATATTAAACATACTTAGTCTTTGAATTAACAAAAGAGAAATTCATATTAACTTACTATATTTTAATTTCAAAGATATGCCTTATTTCAAATAAATTTTCATAAATGTAGTCTTTCAAATTCATCAGAGAAATAGTCAATTCACAATATTTTTAAAAAGAGAGATAAATGTAAGAAAGAAAACAAGATCATTAGAAAATAGTTTAAATGGTAATAAGCCTCTTAGTTGTCCCTCATAGAGTTGGAATTTCAAATGGAAAAAAAAAAAAAAAACCTTTCATTTCAGCCCCTGTCTGACATAACAAGTTTGATCAAAGGCATCATGAAGCAAGTAGAAGTCTTGGAAATGTCTACTGTTTTCATAATCTCATTAATTTTCCCTTTCAAAGCTCTCCAAATTTTTTTTATCACTGATTTCTCTATCAACCATGTGCAAATCCATTTTAAAGGCTAATGCATGTTTTAATGGCCTTCTTCTCAGCCCTTGATAGAGGAATATCTTGTCTTTGGTAATACATGATGAAGAGATATAGAGTAAAAGATAGTTGTGAGTGTGAAGAAAAGGAGGCCATAACATTCATTTATATTTATTTTATCTGAATGGTAACTTATTACAGTATATTGAGCACATTACTTTCTATTCCCAGTCCCATGATTTTAATGTTGTCCTAGCTTTGACGGTTACTTTTAAGTGTTAACAGGACTTGATTAAGTGATTATTAAATACTTGAAAAAGTGTAAATTATGCAGGTGTTGGTGGGGAGAGAGCTCAGGGAGAGGCATCTGAAGATAGGGAGCATTGTAGGGTGGAAATCTAATGTGGTAGAAACTTCCTAGAATCTTTGAGGTTGACCCTAGTGAAGAATCTAGTGATGAAGGGTACAGAGTTTGACTGACCATCTTCTGTAGCCAGGGAAAAGTTCTAGTGGTGGTTCAGGGTTGCATCCGGATAAGTTGTTGGCCAAGTGGGTCCTGTAGAGATTCCTAAACAACACAGAATAATTTTAGTGGAAAGTGTAGCTCTCTGAAAACTGACAGCAGTGGGCCCATTGTGGAGGAAAACATGCATGGTTCATTGAGCATAGAGAGGTATAATTACAGCCTTCATGGAGCTTCCACCTCGCCATTCGAGTGTCTTTGGAAAGAGAATGTACTCTGCAGGCTATGGAAAGAGAAAAGTGAACGACAACACAGTCACAAAACCCTCCTTCTAGAATTTGTCCTGCCTGCAAGATATGCTGGGGCAATGGTGGCACAACATGTGGGAGGGACAATGTTTGGTAACTTGAGGCCCAAACCAAGGGAGATAAACCATGCACTAAACCCCTGAACAGAACGGATGGCCAGGAAATGGAGACTGGATATTAGAGACCTATGGTAGAACGAAATACGACTGGCCAAATTAAAAAAAAAAAAGTGTTATTCCTCAGTGCATGTAGGTGTAGGTTTTATGTTTGTGGACAGAGAAATAAGCAATATCAAATTCTCCAGGGCCTGTGGAATAAAAAAGAATCACTTCCATTTTAGTGATTGGATGACACATTTTCTACTCTGGATTGTCAGGACTCTGAATGCTAGAGACTGAGTGACTTGGCAAAGTGGCCATCCAGGGACCCAGACCTTCAGCCTCTGACTTAGCATTACAACCTTTCTTCTCTGTTTCTTTGTCTTTTGTCCCTGGTTTACTGCCATTGGTTCTTGTATTCTCTGGATTGTAGGGATAAGCCCTCCCCTTGGGGGCGGGCTGCCCTCAGGCGTATGTTTACTGATATATTGTGCGGGCAGAGGCTGCGCGGGCCCTTCCGCTTCCTCTCCTGTTTCCGCTGGCTACTCCGCTGGAACCTTGGTTTCGTGAGTCTAGTTTTGTTATTAAACTTGTTTAAATATCAATTACTGGTGATTTATTAATCCGACCGCTGCACTGGATGCCCTCTAGATACTCTCTGTCTTTGGTTTTCAGCAACATATATGTGATGTGCTTAGGAGTATTTCATCTGATCTCACCTATTAATTCATCCATGAATATCCCATACTAGAGATAGAGATACTCAGTCTATAAAAAAAGAAAATTTTAATTTAAAAATAATTTTGACACGTATTTCAGAAGCTCTAATCTGAACCTGCTCAGCAAAGAGATGACCAATAAAACAGAACACATAGATTCAAGAAAAAACACGTAAACGTTGCAGCAGATAAGAACAATGCCTTCCAATTAGAATTAACATAGAAGAAACAAACATCAGACAACCTGAATAAGGATAAGCAAAAAATTCTAACTAAAATGTTAAGCGGGATATAAAAATAAATCAGATGATTAAAATGTGTGTGTTATGACAAAAATCAAATACTCTGACATATACAGGATAGTAATCCTAGAGGAACAGGAAAGGATCAGAAAATATATCCATGTTTTACAAAATGTACATGGGCAGAAAGTCACAATGAACTCTTGATGTGTTTACCTTTTCCGAAAGCATGACGTTTATTTAGTTTGACATGTCCATTTTCACTGTATCTTGGGTTTTCTCAATTTTTATTACCAGAGATTTTTTTACTCATTGGCCTATTTTCTTTTTGTAGTTCATTTATACTTCTGGCATTCTCTTTCGTCGATTAAGAAATACATAACTGTAGCCATACTTGATTTGTAAGCACCTTGTTGAAATCATTTCACATTGTTCTCAAAGTCATGCTTTATATTTTTGGCAAGAGTTCTGGGCATTATCCTTCCCATATCTGGCCACAATCACTGCAGACCTGACTGCTATAGAGGATGATTTCCAACACTCCTGACTTATTATATGGGAAATGTGGGTTAAAGCAATATTTCTGGCAGTGAACTGTGATTATCTGTGGATTGTCTGTTTGAAAGCATGAGATAGATTTTTCTCAGCTTTTTTCTATTACACTACATAAGACCAAGGTTTCCATCTTAGATATCTGAAGTATAGAATTGCTACTGATCACATTACTCTAAAGAAAAAAAGAAATATTTCCTCCTTTCAAGCCAAAATATTATTAAAGTGACATACATGAGTACATAAGATTGCTTTTCTGCTTGTTTCTACGGCCCTAAGCCAGAGAAGAACTTTCTTAATTACTGCATCATAAATTCAAACCCAAGGGTTTTTGTTTACATGTTTATTTTTGTTTACAATGACAACAGCTCTGTGTACATCAAGCTAAAGATTTATAGTATGTTTCTTTTAGGATGAAATCTCGGATTTCAGTGAAGAACTAAAATCAAATCACTATGTATATAAAGGTTTGCTCAAAGAGGGTAAAAAGAATCCTGCAGATTGCAAATAGTAATTGTGTATGACTAAACTCATTGAAAATTTATTTGCATTTTAAAACTTAACGAAAAAAAAGTCTAATTTGTAAATTTGTTTTCAAGGGCTTACAAAGGATTTTATTCTCATAGAAGCATTAACAACATATTTATATAGGGGTACACTCCCATACTCACAATATTTAGAATTTGAGAGCAAGTAGAATAGTTCAGGGCCAGCTTCAATTACACACTAAGTTTAAAGGCAGCTTGGGCTACATGAGATGTGTCTCAGAAATGATAAAAATAAAGTAAATAATAAAATAGTAGCATTTAACCTGGGACTATTTAATACTAATGTAGAATTAGATGTGTATGTAATAAAAGTAATGCTGTCTGATCAAAAATTATATACCAAGTTTTTCAGACATACAGATACTTGTAGTTACATGTCTCAACTATTTATGATACAACTCAGTCAGTTTATGGAGAAAACAATATTAAAGCATGTACCTGAATATAATATTTACAGATTTCTCTTAAATTTTCTCACAATATTAAATTAAGTATATTTTTAGTTTGTAACCATGTTAAATATTTATAGTACATATACTTCCATATATATAACTTAATTATTCAGTAATGATTTTATGTTGTGAATGTAGGTAGACAAGAATACAAATGAGAAATAATGCCATGAGCAGGCTTAGGTTCCTCTGGATGAGATGGAATACACAATTTATAAGTCAATAAAATCTGTTCATGGGGCAGCCTCAGAGCAAGGAATATTATTGTCGTTCTATCAAACACCCCTACTATGATTAATCACAGTAACTCTATATTTAAATTTTTGAATTTGAGACATAAATGCTCGTGAAGAGAAACTGTCCTCTAATTAAAACAGATTAGTTTTAAGGTTATGACTTATTCACTTGTTGCCACAATTATCACGTGTACTGAATCCTTCCAAATTTATGTAACTTTAAACATCAGACAGCTCCCGAGCTTAGGCATGGGATAAAATCAGAGATCTAGTTCAGACTACAGGTCACCTTTACATTATGGTTTCACCACAGGCTCACAATATAGTATTATCTAATTCAAGCAACATCCAATTAAGGTTACAATCACAGGAGAAGTGGGCACTGAGGAAACTCTTTTTTTTTTTAAAAAAAAGTATTTATTTTGTATACAATATTGTGTCTGGGTGTATGCCTGCAGGCCAGAAGAGGGTACCAGACCCCATTACAGATGGTTGTCAGCCACCATGTGGTTGCTGGGAATTGAACTCAGGACCTTTGGAAGAGCAGGCAATGCTCTTAACCGCTGAGCCATCTCTCCAGCCCCCTGAGGAAACTCTTAACACCTTTGCTATATTACCAGTGAAGCATCTTCCCCCTTCCCATTGGCAAAATGGAAAAAGTGCTGTTCTCCTGTCAGACAGGTAACACACAATGATTTAAGGAGACTTAAGTAAGACAATGGTTGCCAAATGCAATGCTTACCTTAAAATTATTGTTAGAAGCCCAATGCATACATAAATGATCCGTTGGGGGGAAATGGATTTTGCTAGTTGGACGTGTAATTTTAGAGAAAATATTTTCTTGACTGTTGCACTTTATAAGGACATATCTAGAGCATTTGTTTGTTATAAGGTACTTTAGAATGTGAATTGTTGGGAAAATAGCACCCGCCCATGTGTGTGTGTGTGTGTGTGTGTGTGTGTGTGTGTGTGTGTACATGTATGATACTTGTTATTTGAACTTTCAGAGGATTTTGTACATGAAGAAACACTATGTTATTGATTTTAAATAAAAATGTAAAGTTTTTTGAGGAAGAAATATCTCTTTTGTGTTTCCTGGTAATGAAAAAATATTACAATAGAAGGACAGAAATCATGTAGATGACTTATACTAATGCAGCAGTACAGTATTGCAACACTCTGAGCTGGTTTGTAAGGTATATCAGAAACATGATCGTTTCAAAAGGTAAATGTTAAAAATGACAATAAGTTAGCGTGATAAATAACACTGATGTATATCCAATTTCAGGCTTCTCGTGGGAGAAAGCAGTTTAAAGAAAAGGAAGACTCTGCCTTATTGCATTAACCTTTATCTCTCCATTTCAGAACCACTTGTCAACACCTGCCCCATGGTGAAATTTGACATTTGAAGACCCATCATAGTATCTTCACCTTTGTGAAAATAATTCTTGCTTTAGATCATAGACAATAAGCTTTCTCAAACAACTTTACACAGTCAGATATACACCAGGGAACAATTTGCATGCCCAAGAGAATGTCTATTTCAACTGAATACTAAAAATATTTTTTCTGAAGTTAAATTATAGATGGCAACACAAGTAGAAAAATTTACAGCTTTGACCACTGAGTCAGTGTAAAATACACATAAAGGGGAAGTATCACTCTTTTGGAAGCTAAAAAAAAAAATGTCCTTAAAATGAATGAATAATACCAAATTACCATACCCTCCCTGTGGGACATTTTATACATTTTGCTGAATTATGCTCAGGTGCTGAAAAAAAAAAAAAAAAAACTACTTAGTTCGTGTCTTGGTGTTCATTGACTTCTTACTCTTCCAGCCTGTACATATAAATTTCATATGTGGAGAAAAGGCTCTTTCTTTTTAATTCACTCAATAGTAGTTATTTATTAAACTCTTGGATGCAATAAATAAAACACATAATCACCACCTACGTTTATGTTGTTACAGACTTATCAGCAGTGGCATGCATTCTTTAACACATTTAATTTTATCCCTATAATAAGCCACTGAGATGTTTTTATTATGTTGTTTATGGAAGTTATATAGAGCAAACTTGACCAAAGCACAAGGATATGAAAATTCCATAATGGAATCCATAATTTTGAATTTCAAATAATAAAATAATTAATAAAAAGATAATAGGAAGCTTGACTGAGAATTCTCCATAGAATCTGTGATTTTTTTTCTTCAAGCAAATTATTTTGGTATCATTTTTACTGACTGGGATTTTGCTAGTTCATACAGGTGCATTAAATGAGTTAAGGAGTATTATATATCCACTAATATTCAGGATGGGGCATTTTTAATGAATTATTTCATTTGGTTTGTGTGCGTAGAATAAGTGAGACTTAAATATATTTTATGCTAATCATTTTATGCTGTGTGATTATTGTCTTTAGTCCATTGAGTGAAAAGGTTCACTCAAGCATTGATTGAAATCATAAAAATTGCATGACGACTTTGCACAACAAGAATTAGGTTCAACCTAGTGCAGGGTTCTACAATTACCTATACTGTTTCCCTGGAATCCCTGTAAATTTATTGCCATTAGACCAAGCTCAAACCAGATTCGAAAGGGAAACAAAAAAAATAAAGATGGATGAACTAGCATTCACATAGCCCACCATGCACCAAAAGAAAGGAAAGGCAGGGAAGGGGGCAGAGAAAAAATAAAGAGCTCAATAAAAATAAAAATAAAAAAAGAGAAACTACAAATGTTAGAACTAGAAAGCTGATTAACTCCTTGTGTTTACGTTGCTAAAGGTCTCACCTCCTGAAAGTCTCTGTGGTGTTTGCTAATTTCTTCATCAGACCCCATCTTACAACAAGTACTTACAATATGGACATTCTGAATCCAAGCGTGGTATTTATTTATTTATTTATTTATTTATTTATTTATTTATTAACGATTTCTGCCTCCTCCCCGCCACCGCCTCCCATTTCCCTCCCCCTCCCTCGATCAAGTCCCTCTCCCCCGATTAAGTCCCCCTCTCTCATCAGCCCAAAGAGCAATCAGGGTTCCCTGCCCTGTGGGAAGTCCAAGGACCACCCTCCTCCATCCAGGTCTAGTAAGGTGAGCATCCTAACTGCCTAGGCTCCAACAAAGCCAGTTTGTGCAGTAGGATCAAAAACCCATTGCCATTGTTCTTGAGGTCTCAGTAGTCCTCATTGTCCACTATGTTCAGCGAGTCCTTTTTTATCTCAGGCTTTTTCAGATCCAGGCCTGCTGGCCTTGGTGAGTTCCCGATAGAACATCCCCATTGTCTCAGTGTGTGGGTGCACCCCTCGGGGTCCTGAGTTCCTTGCTCGTGCTCTCTCTCCTTCTGCTACTGATTTGGACCTTGAGATTTCAGTCCGGTGCTCCAATGTGGGTCTCTGTCTCTGTCTCTGTCTCCTTTCATCGCCTGATGAAGGTTATTCTTTTATCCTATAAGAAATTTTCTCCAGCTGTAGGTTTAGGAAGCATTTCCTTGAATTTTACTTTTAAAAGAAGTGCCAAAGGTAGCTTCTTGGCATACATGAGTATTTCCCTGTCATTGTTCTTAAATGAGTGAGGGCATAATTCATGCATGCTTCTACCATGTTGACAGTGAAGAGGCTACATAGTTAATACACTCCAAAGTGTTGTTTTATTGCAATGCCTCCTTAGTTATGCTTCTAATTTGTGAACATTTGTTGTAAGGGAAAAAAGAGATACATGGCTTTAGAAACTTTCTGTGTTTTTTAAAGTAATATATTCATTACATTGGATATTAGCAAGTATCTGCATTCAATTTCATATTTACAAAGATACGTTAGACTTGTAAACACTCTTTGAGTGAGCATATATGTTCAAATTTTCTGTATCCTCTTTTCATCTCTTTTTCTAAGATTTTCTACCCATTTCACAATATTCCTGTTTTTAAAATAAAACAACAAAGATACAAGAAAATAGCTTTAGTTCAAAGTGACTATGTCAAGTAGATTGGGAGTATATAGTGTAATTCATGCTCAAAAAGTTTGTCTCTTTGATTTTAGTTTTTATTGAAAGTAATGTGGACAGATGAATGATTGTTAAAAAATTTGCTTGCAGAAAAAATAGCAGTACAAAAAGTGTTATTCGCATATCTGTATGCAGAATTTATTATAAATAGGCACACAAGAAGTCAATATACATAACCTGTTACACTTATATACAGAAACATTTCTGTGTGATCAAAGCTAGAATAGTGATAAGATTTTTTGTTTCAATTTAATCTTACATTATTTTGGGGATATTTTTGTATGTTTGTTTTAATTTTTTATTTTAAAAAATTTTACTTTGTCTAGACTGTTGTGAAACGTCATAGGCTGCAAAGGATTACTTTAAACTTTTGATTGTCTTGCCTTAACTTCCAAATGACAAGTATTGCAGGATGAAGCCCTGCACCTGGCATATAGGATACTTAACATTTTAACACAGCACACTAAGTAAATATGCTCTGCAACTTTACCTGCATTTCCTCATTAAATTTGTTTCACAATTTAATGTTAAAATATATAACTAATATTTTTAGAACTTTCCAAAAGAGAACTTAATACTTAAACTCAGATCTGATATGTTAAGTATTTTTCAAAATATTATTGTTTTATTGGCTAAAAACATGATTTATATAAATTACTCTTTATGTTTGGAATGAGGAAGTATTCAAATTTCCTATAGTTTAATTTTACATATCTATAAGATGAAGTTAAAAGTAACCGTTTTATAGAGTTATGTTAAGGCTAAATGTGATGTCAATACTTTAGAAAGGGTTCTGCCACACTGATAACTGCTTATGAGGTATCTATTAGTAAATTACTTATGTTTAAATCTCTACATTTTATCTGCTGTAGATTTTTGTTTAGTACACAGCACTTTTATTAATAATTAGTGTATTAAACTACTAATATCACAGTATACTCTGGTATATATTACAGACATTAGTTGACATTTTATTATCTTAGGGTTTCAATAGCAAAATCTAAATCAGGATGGCCTAGAAGGATAAATATTTCTGTCGTAACTCGAAGACTAGAAGACTGAATCAAGCTGATAACAATATTATTTAAATCATAATAATTTTCTGTTTCCAGTATCTTCATATGGTCTCTTTGTATTTGTATAATTGTTCCCTAATCCACCAAAATCTATCTCCTGTTCCTGTTTCTTGGTATTGATAACAAGGCTTTCAGCATGCTACGCAAATGCTCTATCACTAAGCTATATCCAGCTAGATGTTTTATTAGGATGTTCAGGATTAAAATTTACCCAATTCTATCAAGGTGTTATGGTGTATAGTCTTAATCCTTACTCAGAAGGCAGAGGTGGCGTCTCAGCTCAGCTCAGGAGCTATTGTCAACTCCTGGGAGATAATTTGTTTTATTATTTGTGTATTCCCTAGTAGTTATTCTGGCTCCAGTGCGTTCAACTCCACACGTTCAAGAGAAATTGGAATTGATGGGTTTAAAAAACAAATAAGTTCATGGTAGGGAAATCCACAGAGATTGGGATCTGAGCTAGTAGGAGCTCATGGACTCTGGAATGATATCTTAGAAGCCTGCATGGGAACAAACTAAACCCTCTGAATGTGGGTGACAGCTGTGTACTGTGGTGTTTGAGTGGAGCTCCTGGCAGTGGGACCAGAATTTATCCTGGCATTTTGGAGTCCATTCCCTAAGGTAGGATACCATGCTCAGTCTTGATACAGAGGGGAAAAGCTTGTCCCTGACTCAGTTTGATTTTAGAGCAGTTTGGGAAGGGGTAAGTACGTTAAAAACATATGTTACTTAGTTTCTATTAAATAATAACACTTTCCAAATACAGTCACATTCTGGCATACCAAGACTTAGAATTATTTTAGGAATGCAAAAATCTAATAATGTCGTAAATATATACAATGGAATTTTATTCAGGTGGAAAGAAAAAGTCCGTTATGGACTTTTCAGGAAAATTGATGGAACTGCAAAATAGCACACTAAGTGAGGTGCCAAAGGCCCAGAAAGACATTTGCTGCATGCACTTGTGAATCACAGCTTTGTATGTTTAGATTTATGTGCTTAATTTTTTTTATTGAGAATAAGAAAAAAAAGTTTCCGCCTCCTCCCAGCCTCCCATTTCCCTCCCCCTCTCCCCCTCCCCCACTCTTCTCCCCCTCCCCCACTCTTCTCCCCCTCCTCCCACTCCTCTGCCCCTCCCTCTCCAATCCAAAGAGCAGTCAGGGTTCCCTGCCCTGTAGAAAGTCCAAGGTCCTCCCCCCTCTGTCCATGTCTAGGAAGGTGAACATCCAACCTGGCTAGGCTCCCACCAAGCCGGAACATGAAGTAGGATCAAAACCCCTTGCCATTGACCTTGGCTTCTCATCAGTCCTCATTGTTCGCCATGATCAGAGAGTCCGGTTTTATCCCATGCTTTTTCAGTCACAGTCCAGCTGGCCTTGGTGAGCTCCCAATAGATCAGCCCCCACTGTCTCAGTGGGTGGGTGCACCC
>NW_026067933.1:311150-315760 GCF_014885135.2 Alexandromys fortis
ACCTCATTTTCGACAAAGGAGCTAAAAGTATTCAATGGAAGAAAGAAAGCATCTTCAACAAATGGTGCTGGCACAACTGGATGTCAACCTGTAGAAGATTGAAATTAGACCCATATCTATCACCTTGCACAAAACTCAAGTCCAAATGGATCAAAGACCTCAATATCAGCCCGAACACACTGAACCTGATAGAAGAGAAAGTGGGAAGTACCCTACAACAGATGGGCACAGGAGATCGCTTCTTATGTGCTTAATTTTGAGTGTTTATAGAACTCAGTAAGGTAAAAGGTGGCTGTGAAAGGAAGAAGGGAAAATATTTAAGGGGTTAAGGGCAGTAGAATACATTTGAATGGAAAGTAGTATAGGTGCTCTAGGGGTTAAAGTCTTAATCAAGGATTGGAGGGCAGGAAGAAGTGGGGTTGCTGTAGGTTAACCAGCACTAAGAATGTGTCAAAAAGCTCTATGCAAACACATTACTTTATAAGCTAATTAAAAAAAATGTTTCAAAACAGGTATGCTGCCTAAATTGAATGTTTTTCTTGGAAAACATGAAAATTAAATTTGAAATGAAAATCACTATTCTTGGTATGAGATACTTTCCTAAGAATAATTGCTTAAGGAGATGGAGATCCCCAAAAACTTCTCCAAACTACACAGGTTTTGCCACTATTTTTGGTTGGCATTCAGAACTAGATGGTAAAACCCTGTAGCTGAAGACACCCTACTAATTGCAAGACATGTAAAAATCAACCTGGAACAGACAGGAACACATCCTCCATTCTGGCTAGTTTTCACAATTCTAGAATGCCACAGGGCATTGAGGGAGAAAAATTACCAAAGTTTATAACCCATTGCTCAATCCTGCATCTTACAACACCAACCTGCTGAGCAAGATGTGCACACTGATACAATAATGGCAAAACAATGTAGCACGATTAATAAAAACCCAGACACAGGTATTAAGGTTCAATCTGAAGCTCAGAAAAGTAAATCAGCTAGGCCCTGGCTCTTACCTTTACCTCGGTTGGAAATGGCGATCCTGCCTTCAGAAATCCTCAGCCTGAGACTGTGTTTGTGAGCTGTCTCCTCCCATCTTATATTCCTCTCTAGTCCTGGGATTAAAGGCCTGCACCACTACCACACATTTTTTTATGGCAAACTAGTTTGTCTAATGGGATTAAAAGTGTGTGCCACCACTGACTGGTCTGAAAGGCTGACCAGTGGGACTGTTTATTCTCTGATCCTCAGGCAAGCTTTATTTATTAAAACACAAATGAATAATCACTGAAAATCATTTTTAATTGAACATAAGGCTGCTTCATAGCAGAGAATTCATTTTTTGAATCTTTTTCATCTCTTTTTTAAACTGTTATACTAAAAAATGTTAAACCATCAAGAATGTCCATTGCCCTCGATTTGATTGTCTTTATTGCTTGTGAGAGGGCCTGTCTTTGAAATTAGCATTTGCAAGAAAAGCTGATCTGACAAAGCATATACTGTGTGACTTACCATGACTCCAAAATGCCACCAGGAAGAATGAAGATGTGTTGAGAATGGGAAAAATGGAGGAGCAAAGAGGTTTTTTGTTTGTTTGGTTTGTGTTGGTATAGTTTGTATTTTTTTTTGTTTGCTTACTTGCATGCTTGCTTGCTTGTTTTGGTTCACTTTGGATATTTTATAGGTTTCTCCTGTGGGTGCACTGCTGGATGAGGGGAAAATATGGAGGGACTGGAAGGTGAGCAGAATTAGGGTAAATGATGTGAAATTCATGAAGATTTAATGAAGAAATTATGTTACACAAAATATATAAATATTTAAAATCATACATATAATTTAAAAAAAATGTGTGTGTATCCTAAGAAACAGGTTATAAGAAATGTGTTGTTGGACTTTTTTTCAATGTGAGGACGTACTTAGAGAAATGTAGATGGTATATGCCAATCATTTGATTACATCCAAGGGTAATANGTATGTATATATACACACACACGTGTGTGTGTAGTTTTTGCTGGCTTGTTGCTGTTGCCTGTGTGCAGTCCCCATTTCCCAGGGGTCAGAGGGCATGAGAAAGTGCAAAGTCAGTGGCACAGACTCCAGGAAATTCCAATAGAGGAGTTCTTTATTGTGAACAGGTTGGGGTAGGTTATGGGGTTAGGGAAATTAAGCTACCACAGGAACCTTTCTGGTTGGTCCTTTTGATATTGGTGGTCACTGCTGATGAGTTGTGATTGGCTAAGAGCCTGCATCATTAGTTACCATGTTTTTGGTCTGAGGACAGGTTGTCCTGGCCAATTTTGTTTATTCATTGTGAGTTTGTATGTGCTTGCTTGTTTGCACTATTGTCCTGCCTTATTCACCTTTTAAAATTTATTTTTATTTTTATTGGAAAACCAAGTGGGAGTTATGGATTTTCATAACCCTATCTTGGAGACCCCCTAGCATTTTGGGCTGTGACTGCCTTAGGCTGGCCTGCTGGAAAGGCTCGTACTCATCTTTGACTTCTTGTACTTGAAGGGTTGGGTCCCAGGAAGGTTGCAAGAAGTCAGAAACAAAGGGAGAATTTTAGGAGAACTAGGGCATTAAGTGATCTGTATTTGTGTTAGCCAAGCATGGACCATCTGCATTGGAGGTTTTACTCCAGCATGCTCCATACCCATTAAAACCTGGAGATTTGCCTTGTTCACCTGCTGTTGTCAGGATATTACCTGTAGGAGACACTTAAGCAAAAATATTAGAGCTACACCACCTCTCCCATAAGACACCATGTAACAAGTTTGAAAGGGTCTAGCAGGGATTTTATGTGATCCCATACTTGGTGCTATAGTTATTCCAAAGTGTCTCTTATTCTAGTTGGACTCATAAGCTTTACCTTGTGATAATGGGAAACATTGGCAACAGATACCCATAAGAATGCAGGAATATGTATCAGGACTGCATAAGAGGCTTCTTTAGGATTCAATCAGGCACCCAGCATGCAGAGGCTTGTTGTGCAGTTTACTTCTGCTATACTAGCCTTGGTTAGTAAAAGGAAGACTGGGGGACTTGACAAAGATGGGTGTGCCTTTGAAAGCAAAATTCATTTTTGGTATTATTTGGACAGAGTCCTCAAATGGTTTATTGCCCTTACAGGTTCCATTATGGTAGAAAAAATTGTTAAGGCTTATTGAATTATTAGCCCAAGGTGCTCTCATTCAAATGACTAAATTCCTTTTCCCCTAACAACAAACAACCCAGTGTTTCTAAGCAGAGTTAAGACCCTCCTCATCAAAGACCAAGATTTTTTTTTTTTTTGAGAAGGCCTTCCACCAAGGCTTGGTGAGGATCCTCTTTATGTTCTGAGGAGACCTCGACCAATTCTCCTTTTAGGAAACAGTTTATTCTTTCTACAATAGCTTGGCCTTGAGCATTATTGGGAATCTGTGTTGAGTGTTTGATTTTCCTGCTCCATAAGAAGTCCTTAAATGTTTGAGAGGCATAATGTAATGGTCTGTTCTGTCTTTTTAAAAGACAAGACAAGCCCACTCCCTCCCCTGTGTGCTGAGGCAAGCTGATCTTCAGCTTCCAGCCTGAGTTCCTCCCTTTTCCATTCCCTCTCGGAGAGGCAGCAGAGCCATCTCTCCCTTCTCTCTCTCTCTCTCTCTCTCTCTCTCTCTCTCTCTCGCTCTCGCTCTCGCTCTCGCTCTCGCTCTCTCTCCTCTTCTCCCCTTCTCTCCTTTTCTTCCATAACCAACTAAATAAATATCCGACCTCAACCTCATTCTGCATGGTGTGTCTATTTGTCTGTCTCTTGCCCACTTCCAGGGACCAGCTGTCTGGGGATATACACGTGGTCTCATGGTGTGCCCATCTCTCTGTCTCTCCTCATGGCCTCCTGCAGTCACTTGGGAAACTGAGCCATCTCTGCCTAGGACTGGCTGCTCTTGGGACCCACTGTTCACTGCCACCACTTGGAGAACTACAGCGTTTCTGCAGCTGCAGCCACTCGGGAGCCTGCAGCTGTTGAAATATGGAAAGGTGGGGCTGCGTCCCCAGCACCCCAGCCGCCTGCTAGCTTATGCCCGAAATAACAACAAACAAACTGTATTCATTTAAACACTGCTTGGCCCATTTCTATCTAGCCTCTTCTTGGCTAACTCTCGCACCTGGACTAGCCCATTTCTAGTAATGTGTGTAAGCACCCCAAGGTGCGCTTACCGGGAAGATTCTAGCCTCTGTCCATCCTGGGTCGGAGCTGCCTGCGTCTGCCTCAGAGCACAGAGCTATCACATCTACCTGGGAGAGCAGAGCATTGCGTCTCTGTCTGAGGCGTCTTGCTCTGAGAGGAACTGCATTACTTCTGACCTCACTTCCTCTTCCTCCCAGCATTCTCTTCTGTTTACTCCACCCACCTATGTTCTAACCAATAAAATGGGCCCAGCCAGTTTCTTTATTAGCCAATGACCTTCCTCCATCATGCAGCATTTTATACCATTACAAACAGTACAGACTCCAGGAGATTCTAATACATTAGTTACCATGCTTTTGATTTGCTAACAGGTTGTGTTGGCCAATTTTGCTTACTCATTGTGAGTATGCATGTGCTTGCTTGAGCTTGTTCTATTGGCCTAATA
>NW_026067933.1:315877-331719 GCF_014885135.2 Alexandromys fortis
TATATATATGTGTGTGTGTATGCACATAGATAAATGCATACATATATGCAAGAGTGCACTTTAAAATAGTAGTTAAGTTTGTAATAGTAATGCATCATCCACTGTATATAGCCCACTTGTCACCATTATTAGGGATCACACACTATATATAATTCTATGTAGTTTCTGGTATCTAGAGGTGCAGCAGCTTTGGACTGAGATGTTGTAATCACCAGATTACAGGAATTGTCCATATCCTTTTCAGTCTTCTGAAACAAAAGGCATATGTCTGTCTGCTACTGAAAGAAAAACAGTTATGCATCATAAACACATTTCTCAAAAGATTGTATTTTCTTTTCCACAACATAAGAATTAAGAAGAGGAATCAATGCTTTCAATCCTGAAATGTATAAGAGGAGAAGAAAGTTCAGGACTAGACCAAACAGCTTATCATGATTCCAAACAACAACGAAAGAACTACCTTGGTATTGCCTAGGCATAAGACAGTAGCTCCTATAGAAAAAAATATATATAATGTATTCTACTATTATAATATTTTATCATATATCATGTTATTAAATTTATTTCCATATTTCCACTTCAACAGAAATTGGCTTTTGCTTTGGGTTTTTTTTTGATACTGTTGATATTACTGCTGCATAAGTCAAATCAGTCCTGAAATCACTATGTATTTAAAATTGTCTTCTAAGACATTATTCCTTTACCTTTGCCTAAACCTTTTTTAGTTTGGAAATAACAGGTTTCTACCAACAAGCCTAGCTTGCCTATCTTTTCAAACATCTTAGATACACAAAATAAAAGAAAACACAAATATTTGATAACCAACAAGTTACTTTTAAAAAGAAGGAAAATACTTAATTTTTAGTAATCTTAGCTTTATCATATTTTAAAAGCTATTAATTAATTAATTGAGAATTTATTTTTTTCCTAAGGCATTCTAATATTATAACCCAACAAAAACCTACCAATTTCTTCTTCTTCTTTTTTTTTTTTTTGGTTGTAATGAACTTGAATTGTATCATGGGATAGAGATATGTTTCATTTTTGAATAAGTCAAATCAATTAGATAATGTCCTCCAAATTCAATAAATATGTGATCTCTTAGAAGTTCTATTCCTTTCAAGAGTCTTAGGGAACCTGAAGAAAGGCAGAGAACAAGTGTTCTTATCTATACTTTGCAGGTAAGTCAAGGGCACTATTTAGAGTTGCATGAAAAGCATAAAGTAACAGAAAGAACATCTCAAATCCTCTATGCATTTAGACTTGAAATGAAGGGTTTTTTTCCCTTCTCCTCCCTTATGGTGGTAATTTTTTTTTTCTTTGCCAAATTGCTTCCAGGTGCAGTGCACTATGGATTGGTATCAAGAAGCTTAATGCAACAGCCCCAGTTCCAGGAGGAATTTAAAAACTACCATGGTTTGTGTTTGAACATCACCAGCCCTAGGCTGCAGAAACTTTTACTATCTCTATGGGCACCATGCCACCAGAATTTGCTGAAGCAATTGATTTTAAAGTGGCATTTTATAATTTTTTGGAGTACTTTCATAATTGCATAAGTATATTAGTAAAATATTCAAATGTTCTAGTGTAAGTGCCATGCTATCTTTGGAACAGATTAAGAAAGTATCAAAACCAGAGCTTCACTGAAGTCACTTTTAAATGAGTGGAATGAATTACCTCCTAAGCATTTGCTTGAAAACATTTTCCAAGAATCTAACTGAAAACAAGAAGCAAAGTATTTGAAGAAAGTTTTTTATATGACCATGTCTTAAAATTCCATCTCACTTGCTCTGCACATTGATATGGCATTGGCTTTAGTCTTCCCTATAGTGAATCATGGTTTCTGAAGCAACATTATTGATAAATTATTAAGATAATTGAGGTACTAGGAAGTGATATGTTATTAATAATCAGAGTTATTCAGATAAGTCCTTCATACTGGATGCCAAACACCTTATACAAGTTGTGTCAAAATATGACACCTCACATTCAGCAATTGCAATAGCAACCTTTATAAACAATAGTAAAGGCACAAGAATGGTAAATCTAGTAAAGGACAGTAGGTATACAAATGTAGTAAAGTATTCTTCTCATTTTTTGTATCTAACCCTGTTGGTTCACATTGTCCTACAAAATTAGCTTACAACTTTATTGTTTATTTATTTATTTTACCTCCAATGTGAATATCTATTTGTTTTTTTTATTTTTTTTATTGAGAAAAAAATTCCAGCCTCCTCCCAGCCTCCTCCCAGCCTCCCATTTCCCTCCTCCTTCCCCCATTCCTATCCCCCTCCAGTCCAAAGAGCAGTCAAGGTTCCCTGCCCTGTGGAAAGTCCAAGGTCCTCCCCCCTCCATCCAGGTCTAGGAAGGTGAGCATCCAAACTGGCTAGGCTCCCACAAAGCCAGAACATGCAGTAGAATCAAAACCCACTGCCATTGTCCTTGGCTTCTCATCAGCCCTCATTGTCTGCCATGTTCGGAGAGTCTAGTTGTATCCCATGCTTTTTCAGTGACAGTCCAGCTGGCCTTGGTGAGCTCCCAATAGATCAGCCCCACTGTCTCGGTGGATGGGTGCACCTCTCGTGGTCCTGACTTCCATGCTCATGTTCTCCCTCCTTCTGCTCCTCATTGGGACCTTGGGAGCTCAGTCCGGTGCTCCAATGTGGGTCTTTATCTCTATCTCCATCCATCGCCAGATGAAGGTTCTATGGTGATATGCAAGATATTCATCAGTATGGCTATAGGATAGGGCCATTTCATGTTCCCTATCCTCAGCTGCCCAAGGAACTAGCTGGGGACATCTCCCTGGACACCTGGGAGCCCCTCTAGGGTCAAGTCTCTTGCCAACCCTAATATGGCTCCCTTAATTAAGATATATGCTTCCCTGCTCCCATATCCACCCTTCCTTTATCCCAACCATCCCACTTCCCCAAGTTCCCCCCATCCTCCCCTTCTCACTTTTCTCTCCCAATCTCCCCTTACTCCCATCCCACCCCACCCCCAAGATCCCAATTTTTTTGCCAGGCAATCTTGTCTACTTCCCATATCCAGGAAAATAACTATATGTTTTTCTTTGGGTTCTCCTTCTTATTTAGCTTCTTTAGGATCACAAATTATAGACTCAATGTCCTTTATTTATGGTTAGAAACCAATTATGTGTAAGTGCATCTCATGTTGATCTTTTTGGGTCTGGGTCATCTCACTCAGGATAGTGTTTTCTATTTCCATGGATATCTATTTGTATTATTGAACTTTGGCACTGTTCACTCTTTGACAGTGATCCTTTGCTGAAATAAGTCTTGAGCAAAACAACTGAACAATCAAATGTAGAGTCAGGAGCAATGTGAACACTGAAAAATCAAATGGGGCATGCCAAAGGACCACAGATTTCTAGAAAACTAAGCTTAGATAATAATGATTATTCATCAGCAGACCTTAGGAGAGAGTATTTAAATATCCCCAAACCAATATTATAAAATAGCTACAGCTTTTAAATATTAAGTTTTAGGTTAAAGAGATCATAAGGGTTCATCTTCTACCTTACTCACTAGTATAAATTGTTTGTTTAAATGAACTGTTTAAAGTCATTGCTGGGTCTACTAAATATTTATATCTACAGAAGACTGACTTCATCAATTAGTACACATTTAAATCTAAGAACATTAGTTTTGTTTTAGTCCAAACCATCTTGCATACCTCCGTATTTGACCTGATAACTAGAAAGGCTAAAGAAAAATGTTGACTAAATGCAGTGAATAGTCAAAAAAACCAAAAGACTAATATTTTCACATATCTGAGAAATGCCATAGAAAAAGGAGCTGCCTAAACTCATTAAGAAGATGGGCACCATGAAGAAAATGAGACACAAATTGATCTGATGAGGCTGAGAACAAGATGGGACAAAGCCATGTTACTTGTGCCTACCATGAAAATCAATGTGTGAAGTGAAGAAATTTTTATCTGTCTTCGAACAGGCTTATAAGCCTGGCCTCTACTGTGTTATGAAGACCATGGTATGACTATAGATCTTGGATGGGCTGTTTAGTTCTTTTATTTTATACTCTTTTAAAGTTGGCATTCTGTGCCAGCTTGCATTAACTTACCTGTTCTTTCTTCAGTGCTAGCAAGCCTATTATCAAACTTGTCTTGATCATTCCTCATCTTTGTTATTTTTCTCTGGCATTTCAATCTCATGGTTTCTAATTGTGTTCATATTTTCCTGTGGGTCTTTATATGCTAATGCACCCCATCTAACTTTTCTAATCAAGTATTTTCCACATTCTTTGCATATTCAACTCTGATATTTCAATGTATAGCTGACAGAGTAAAAAGTTATTACATTGTTTTAAAAGATTTTTTATTTTTGATATTTTGTTATTTATTTAAGATTTTTTTTATTTTATATACACCTCACTTTCCCTCCCTTTCCGTTTTCCCTTCTTTTACCTCTCCCCATTCCACTCTTCAGTCCAATCCTCAGAGGAGATAAGGCATTCAGTAGTCAACCCTGCTGTTTTGTTTTTTAATATCTCATATTTGTGGGTCATAGGAAAGTAGACTGCGGTAAGATTATTCATTTAAGAGCATGGTTTGCTTCTCCTATGGTTGAGCTGCTGTGGATGTCTCCCTGAGTGCAGTTAGAAGTAAATCTCAACATGCTTTGCTTTTGCATGGTGTTGTTCTCAGTGTACCAGAGGCTTTACATTCCTCCAGGCGGTATTGCAGCTGCTGCTGCTTAGCAAATATGCTTATTTAGCTTTAAGCCTTTTCTTTGCTCTCACACCTAAAAAGAGGTCTTATTATTTGCACTTTGCCATTTATATTAATTAGACACTGTCTTTCCCAGTGCTCTAAAGTTTTGTGGAGAATGCATTCTCTTCTTATTATGTATTTTCATTAAGACAGTTTTATATGTCTGGGTCTAAAGAATAATGTTTTCTTAATGTTTGCACCTTTCTATATCACAGGAATTCTTACAGTCCTGATCAGGATTTAAAAAAAAAATTATAGCAGTATAAAGAGGATCTTAATCCTTTACCGTTTTATTAAGCCACTGTAAATCCTGTGTGCACCTTCAGGATAACACACCTTTCTGCCTGCCCATATGGATAAGGGATGTGAGTGAATGTGGCTCTGCACTGCTGCCAGCTTCCTATAACATGGGTGTATAGAAAAGAGAACCTTTGTACATTGACAATGGGAGCGTACAATAGTCCACTGTGAAAATCAGTATGGAAGACCTTCAAAAAACTGAAAAGATAACATCTTCCATAAGATAAAATTGTGCCACTCCTGGGTTTACCTGATGAAATAAAAGCGAACATATCATCAGACTCAGTAATCAGTGTTTATTGTAGCACATTCCACATCTGAGTTACAGCAACAATCATCAGCACACGGGCGGATAAGGAAAATAGGATTTATATGCATAGGACCCAGAAGCCAGATTTCTAGGAGCCAGTTGTGTGTTAGAATGTGATAAAGGATTACCCAAACTGATGTCTCCACAAAAAAATGCATTTTTCATGATTTCTGACACAGAGCCACACACAAAAAATATCTGATTGCTTGTGAACTCAGTCTTGTGTAGACCCAATGCAGTCTCTGTATTTGTGAGCTGAGGACCACAATGGCTGCATTTTGCCCAGACGAGAGTATTTCAAAGCCCTTACCTCCGGCCCTTTATGTTCTGTCCCCCTTCAGTAATTGTCCTGGGGCCATGGATTTCTACCACCATTGTTATACCATTTGCTCCTGATCAGTTCTGGGACTGGGGAAAAATGTGGGCTCCAGTTGTATATTCATAGGTGACTCCACTAGGCTTCGGTGGATATCTCTAGTACAGTGGTCACAGAAGTATTCCTTCTTCAACTGAGTTAAGAGACAGATTCAAAAGTTTTGAATCTGAGAAGGTTAAAAGTAGGGGCCGGTTCAAGTGTTAGTAGGGATGGTATATAAATAGGAGGTTGTAGAGAAAAGAGTATTAAGAATATATTGTACACTTACAAGCATTGTAAAAAGTAATAAAAATAAAAACAGAGAGTGGTGTTAAAAATTCTTTGTACAGCCTAGTAAAATTAGTATGTAAGTTTTTAATGTTGAAACTGGAATCCAAAGATGGTTTTAGGAATTCAACTTCATGGCTCTATTAACATATAATTAAATATTTATTGCTAAACTATTTTCTGGTGTGTTTATACAGAAGAGCAACCGTATAAAATATTGGAAATAGCAACTTAAATAGTGAAGTAAATCTGAAATGCAAAACATTTAAAAAGTATCTCAAGTTCCAAATCAGGAGCAGATGGAGAGAGAGCATGAGCAAGGAAATCAGGACCACGAGGGGTGCACCCACACACTGAGACAATGGGGATGTTCTATCGGGAACTCACCAAGGCCAGCTAGACTGGGTCTGAAAAAGCATGGGATAAAACCGGACTCGCTGAACATAGTGGACAATGAGGACTATTGAGAACTCAAGAACAATGGCAATGGGTTTTTGTTCCTACTGCAGTACTGGCTTTGTTGGAGCCTAGGCAGTTTGGATGCTCACCTTACTAGACCTGGATGGAGGTGGGTGGTCCTTGGACTTCCCACAGGGCAGGGAACCCTGATTGCTCTTTGGGCTGNNNNGGGAGGGGGTGGGGGGGAAGAGGCAGAAATCTTTAATAAATAAAAAATAAATAAATAAATAAAATAAAATAAAAAGTACCTTTATGCAGGACAATTCTTTGGTGTATATGGGTGATTTGATGGAGATATAACATATTCAGTATTAGATTCTTCCAAAAAAAAATGAGGTTGGATTCATTCATTCTTGCTATCATCAGAAACATATCTGACATGTCTGGGTAAATGTAGATCTACCAATAAGGGTGATCAGTTCCATCAGAAATATAGGAGTCAATGATCTAGTCAGTTATTATACCTGCAGTATAATGCTCAACCTTTATAATTAATTTATAGCATTTAAAGGTGACAATTAAATATAAAATCTCAAAATATTTGTCATTTTAGCCTGTCACTCTACCAATAATAATTAATAAATATTTAATGCATTTGGATAAATTTTATAATTTTTAGGCCTCTATAAATTTCCAAAATTTTTCAAGGCACACTTTTATGTTCATGCACCACTAGTTTTCCTCTCATTAGTTTTTAACCTCGGACCTTCTATGTAATTCACAAAACTGCTAGTGAACAAGCTGATCATGTGCCTCATTTCCAGTACTCTCACAAATGGCTTCCATCCTCTATCTTCCTCCGGCCTCCATTGTCCTTCCCAACCTTGCCACACTGACCTACAAATGCATGGCTTAACACTTGCTGTTCTGAGAGTCCTTGTTCTAAATGTTTATTCCAGATAGAATACAGTAAATATTTCCAGATATTTGTCTAGCTTCAACTGAGCTTTCTCTTTCTAAATTATATTGTCCCTGGCAGGCTATTTTAAGTGCATTCTTAGTCCAATCACCTCTGATCCTTAATTCTTTGTTTTACTTTACCTCTTAGACTGTACTTTTCAGCAATCAAGTTACCATAAAATTTCCATAAAATACATAATATCTATTGTAAAATTTCTAGCCCCTATTCCAATATCATATTTCAGAATATATTATTCAAAGGCAACTATATTTCTTTTTTTCTTTTTCTTTCTTTCTTCTTCTTCTTTTTTTTTTTTTTTTTTTTGTGGTTATTTGAGATAGGGTTTCTCCGTAGCTTTGGTGCGTGTCCTGGAACTCATTTTGTAGACAAGGCTGGCCTTGAACTCACAGAGATCCACCTGCCTTTGTTTCCTGAGTGCTGGGATTACCAAACTCATAAAGGTCTCCCTGTCTCTGCCTCCCAAGTGCTGGAATTAAACACATGAGCCACCACCACCTGGCTGAAGGTCAACCATCTTTGCCTGTTGTGGAACTCATGCAGAGATATTCATTAAATCATTTTGTATGTGATTAAATCATTGTGTGGGTGATATGAATGAACATGTACATATGAATGAATATGTACATGACTATGCATGCTCATGTGTGCAACTCTGGAGCTCATAGGTCATACATAACACAGTTCTCTATTTTTCTTATTTGAAAAAGGGTTTCTCCTGAACCTGGAGCCACTCAAATGGCGGGATTGGCAGTCTAATGAACTTCAGGACTCCTCCTGTCTCCACTTCTCACCACTAAGGTTACTGGTACATCATGCCATATTTGCCTTTTATTTGAGGTTCTAAAGAATTGGATTCAGTTGCTTATGTTTAAACAACAAGCTCTTTCCCACAGATTTTTCCCCCAGCCTGAACACTTTAATAAAATAAGAATTAGCATAAAATCAGGCCCATAAGATTCTTGTCCATAAAATGACAATCATAGTTCTCAGAATTTACTGACTTTAAGAATTCAGTTCTCTATAAACACTTAACTGTAAGCAGAGCCCTGACAGATATATCAGATCTTATAAAAATTATAATGAGTTAATATATTCTTTTTCAAAATGAAACTGCTGATAGCATTCTACTGCGTTTTCCAATCTGAATACATGTATTTAAATTGTTATAATTTCAGCCATCTCATGATGCGACAACTTGTATTGAGTATATTTTTATTTTTTTCTTTATATGAAGCGTTTTTGCTATGATAAAGTTGTAGGGATTCAGCTCCATATTTGAACATTGAGAGCAAAACCAAAATAAAAACAGAATAATCTTCCTCCCTAACATTAGAGTTAAATGATATGAAAAACACTCTTCTCTAGATAGTAGACATAGTACATTGATTTATGCTAATGAAACTACTGCAAAATACTATATTAAAATGAAAGAGAGGACTCAGCTATTTCTTCCATGAATAGACATCATCATAAATTATGAAAGATTTTCTTCATAGAAAATATATGAGTCTATTTTAAACCATTTACTTTAAATTATTTTAGTAGCTTCTTTCTGTCAATAATATCATTTTATGACATTATCTTATCAATATGACTCTATGTTTCACATCACACAGGATTCCTCTGCTTATTATGGCCTTATGGAAAGACACAGAATCTTCGCTTACTCTATGACTCAACATCAAGGAATCCAGTATATCCATTGTACGTTAAAAGAGAAGTATTTTCAATCTTATAATTTCTATCATCACCTGTAGTCATTTGGCATTGGGAATTTAGATTAGCAATCATTTCCTAAAATTTTCAGTGAGCTGTTAAAGAATGAATACTACGCAGACTAGTGCACTTCCAGTTTATAAATCAAAATATTAAACATGCAAGTGTCTGCTTAATTTCACAGATGTGTAACACTGGGGTAAAACCATTTCCAAGTATTACTTTGTGATATTAGAGGGATGAATATGGAAAGGCAATACTTATTACTTGGTACATAAAATTTATTTGGATGATTGCATATAAATTCTGAGACTCTCCTGATTTTTTTATATGTACCAGAGCACAGATTCTACAGAGAACAAAGAAAAACAGCAACAAGACTTGAATAAATAGGGCTTAATCCTGAGCAGAAAGAGGAGAGGATCATTAAGTGGTGGTGAACATTTTGAGTTTGGTTTTCCTTGTAAGGAATGGATAATACTAAATAACTATTTGAATTGACGAATGAGTACTATCTTAAGCATCTGTAAGGAATGGAGACACTGCCTAGATGGTTAGTATCTGATCCTAGAATGATGGGGGAAGTTAGAGAGTTACACATAGTGTTAAAAAGTAATAGAGTGGAAAATCAGTCTCCTTTTATGATTCTGACATCTATATTTTGTCTTCTTAACCCATCAAGTAAAAGGTATTAACAGCAATCTTAGACAAACTGAATTAATGTGGCTTGCCTCTCTGACAGTTATTTTCATGGTATTTATCACCTTAAGTGATAAAACAGAAGGGCATATTTTCGTTTCTGTTGATATGACTTTTCCCTATTTCATACAAGTTAAAATAGATCAAAGGAAATGTTGCTCAGTCCAATGATGTAGTAAAGTACTGAAGGAAAATTAAACAAAAATATCTTACAGATCTTTGCAATCCTTTTCAAATAAGAATATATAATATATTATACAAATATGAATATGTATATATACATATATGTATATATAATTGTTATACACACACACACACACACACACACACATATATATATGTTGCTGCTGGGACCAAACAACTTCCTTGGGGGAGGGAAGGGGTGAGAAGCAAGGAATCAACAGAACAGACTCCAAGAATCAGTTAAGGGTAAACATAGAAACAGCAGACTCATTTATTTAACAATCGGAAGAGCTTTATACCCTCCTCAAGCATGCAGGCTGCCTCCTGATCCAGTGAAATTGTGTGGTTGTTCCTCATTGGATAGGCATGATCAGGACCTCTGATAGCACCTGTTGCTATGCTCTCAGGCAGACTTCAGGTTGGCTCATTTCTCAGCCTCCTAGGCCTTATCTTTCATCATATCTACCCTTTTTATTTATTACATGGCCACTCAGCAGGAACCAGACTTTTTCGTTCAGGTTTTGTTGACTCCACCTCAGGAGGGCACAGTAACTGGACTGTTCCTGTCTTAGAAAGCCTGTCGAACAATTCTTGCCTGTCATTGACTATTGGCCTTCAAAGAACATCATTCCTTGAAAGCAGTCAGGGTAAAAGGACTAGGCATTTCAGATAACCAGGCATGCATATCCTCCTGTGGAGACCTGGAAAGGATACCATTACCACCCGGGGAGTTGCCTTAGTTGATGTCTGCTGCCATAGATTATGCTGAAGGAGACATTTAAAGAGAATAAGGATTAACAAAATCACCCCACCAATTAAGGCATATGTGAGCATCCTGGAGGGATCAAATAGCCTTTTAAATATTTTTCCAAACCTTTCCAGAAAATGAAGAGACAAAGGCCATAACCTCTGCCCTTGTCTGATATAATTCAACTATGAGGGTGGAAATCCAGGGCTGGTTAGTGGTATTTTGTCCCAGGCTGACAGGAAATGCTTCAGTCAGTCTTTGAGACCTGAGAAAGGAGGGGGCTGCAGTGGCTGGGGTTAAAAAGTGGTGTGAGGGAATCCTTCAGGGGCAGTGGACATTGAGGCACTGCACCCCAAGGGTACCTCAATTTAGGCATACCCTCCCACAGTAAGAGTGGAGCTAACTGGGAAGCAGCACATGTAGTCTTAACTGTGGCAGCTCTCTCCTCAATAGGTTTGCAGGGCCTTAACTATCTGCCACCTCCTCTTCATCAGATGCCATAGAGAGATTAGATATGGAAGGGGTGGAGGTGATGGAGTGGCTACACATTTTGTAAAGGGAGATAGCAAACAAGCAGCAGTCAGAGAGAAGATGGCAGTCAACATGAGTAGAAGATTGTGCCAGACTTTTATGTTTTATGCTTAGTGGAGGAATTCCATGGTGTTTTAGGTCAAAGCCATATGCCCACAAGGTGTCTCCAGATGAGGGATAGCATTCAAGAGCCAAGCCTTGGCTCTGCCTCCTAGGATTTCAGCCCTTATGTGGAGGTACCTGGCCACCAAAACAGAAAAGAAAATGTACCTTTTTTATATGAAAAACTGATAAACATGGCAGACAACATGAAAGAAAGAAAGAAAGAAAGAAAGAAAGAAAGAAAGAAAGAAAGAAAGAAAGAAAGAAAGAAAGAAAAATAGAAAGAGACGTCCCAATGCTTACCTCTGAAGAGATTAAAAATACACAACATTGAGGGTGCTTTTCATCAAATACAATGTCTTGGGGGTGCTGTCTGTACCATGAGTGACAATAGGGATAAGACTAGAACTGGCACAGGGAAATCAAAAGTAACTACTCACACCATAAACAGTGACAACAAAATTATCAAAAATTAAAACCAAAAAGTTATAACCACAATGACAGAAAGGGCCCTGGCCAGGCAAGCTCAAAACCCATGCCAGATGAACAGGTACCAGATGTTGCTGGGTCCTAAAGGCCCCCTCAAGATAGGGGTGAGAAGGCAACAACATAGACTCAGATAAAAGGAGCAAACGCGTTTATTCAGCAATGTGAAAAGCCTTTTATTCTCTCCTCACAGCACCCAGCCTGTGTCCCAATCAGGTGTCATTGTGTGGTTGCCCCTCATTGACTAGTCACGATCAGGATCTCTGACAGCAACTACTGCTAGGCCCTCAGACAGACTTCAGGTTGGCTCATTTCTGGGCATCATAGGCCTTATCATCCTAAAAATTTTTAGAATAGTATACTACTAGTTTTTGGTCAATCTGACATGAAGTAAAGTTATGTGAGAAGAAGTAGCCCCAATGGAAAAAAAAAAAAAAAACAATAAACAGCACTTTCTTAGGATCACCTTGTAACAGGCAGGCTTATAGCGCATTTTCTTAATTAGTGATTATTTGGGGAACCTAATTCCATCATGAGTGGGGATATTCTTGAGCTAGTGGTCCTGGGCTCTATAACAAAGCAACCTGACCAAGCCAGTAAGCAGCATTCCTCCATGGCTTCTACATCAGCTCCTGCCTCCCGGTTCTTTCCCTGACCTCCTTTGATAACTAATAGTGTTACAGAAATATCAATAAAATATACTGTTTCCTCTCTGAGATGAACTATATATGCTTTTTTATTCCAAATTTACTTTTTAAATGTGATAATGTTGTGAAGTAAAAAAATGAAGGTGTGGGCAATTTGCCAAATTTAGATATTTGACAAAGGAATCTCTAAAAATTCATTGATTACAAACAGGGAAGAATTATTACTATTGTTTTAGATGCAAAATTGCTTTTATCTTTAGTAAATACTAAAATTGTGTCTATAAAAAAGAAAATCAACTTAAAACAACTGTAAAACTCACCCAATAGATTATTCTATGACCTTTATCTTGACTGAATGCTATTTTTATTTATTTATTTTTCTTTTTTATTGTTTTTATTGAGCTATATATTTTTCTCCATCCCCCCCCCCGTTCTTTCCGCTCTCTTTTTGCCCTCTCCCAAGATCCTCATGCTACCAATTTACTCAAGAGATTTTGTCTTTTTCTACTTCCCATGTAGATTAGATCCATCTATGTCTCTCTTAGTGTCTTTGTTTTCTCTGGGATTGTGAATTGTAGACTGGTTTTTCTTTGCTTTACGTCTAAACCCAATTATGAGTAAGTACATATGATATTTTTCTATCTGGGTCTGGGTTACCTCACTCAATGTGATGTTTTCTAGATCCATCCATTTGCCAACAAATTTCACGATGTGATTATTTTATTTTATGCTGTGGAGTACTCCATTGTGTAAATGTTCCACTTTTTCCTTATCAATTCTCAGGTCGAGGGGCATTTAGGTAGTTTCCAGGTTCTGACTATGACAACTAATGCTGCTATGAACATAGTTGAGCACATGCCTTTGTAGTATGATTGAACATCCTTTGGGTAGATAGCCAAAAGTGGTATTGCTGGGTCCTGAGGAAGGTTGTTTCCTAATTTTCTGAGAAATCGCCATACTGATATCCAAAGGAGCTATACCAGCTTGCATTCCCAACAGCAATGCAGAAGAATTTCCTTTACCCCACATCCTCTCCAGCACAAGCTGTCATCAGTGTTTTTGATCTTAGCCAATCTTACAGGTACAAGATGGAATCTCAGATTTGTTTTGATTTGCATTTCTATGATGGATAATGATATTGAGTATATCCTTAAGTGGTATTCAGTCATTTTAGATTCTTCTGTTGAGAGTTCTCTGTTTAGGTCTGTACCCAATTTTTTATTAGATTATTTGTTCTTTTAATAACCAATTTCTTGAGTTCTTTGTATATTTTGGAGATCAGACCTCTGTCTTATGTGAGGTGGGTGAAGATCTTTTCCCATTCTGTATGCTGCTGTTTTGTCTTGTTGACCATGTCCTTTCCTTTACAGAAGCTTTTCTGTTTCAATTTATTAATTGTTGCTCTGAGTGTCTGTGCTACTGGGGTTATATTTAGGCAATGGTCTCCTGTACCAATACAGTTAAGTGTACTTGCCACTTTCTCTTCTATGAGGTTAAGTGTGGCTGGCTTTATGTTGAGGTCTTTGATCCATTTGGACTTGAGTTTTGTGCATGGAGACAGATGTGGATATATTATCATTCTTCTACATGTTGATATCCAGTTATTCCAGCACCATTTGTTAAATATGCTTTCTTTTTTCCATTTGATATATTTTGCCTCTTTGTCAAAAATCAGGTGTCCGAATGTTTGTGGATTAATATCCAGGTCAATTCAGTTCCATTGGTTCTCCTGTCTGTTTGTTATTGTTGTTGTTTTGTTTTGTTTACCAGTACCAGGATGTTTTTAGTACTGCAGCTCTGTACTAGAGTTTGAAGTAAGGGATTGTGATGCCTCCAGAAGTTCTTTTATTGTACAGGATTGTTTTGGCTATCTGGGGATTTTTGCTTTGCTATATGAAGTTAAGTACTATTCTTTCAAGGTCAGTGAATAATTTTAATGGGATTTTGATGGGCATTGCATTGAATCTGTAGATTGTTTTTGGTGAGATTGCCATTTTGCAAGAATTATTTTTAAGTGATATGATGGTATAATCTTCATGTTTGTGTGTGTACAGTATGTGTATTTCTACATGCGGTGTGTGTATGTGTATATGTCCATATGTCTGTCTTTCTATTGAATGTACAGGTATCCTCATATGTTCATATTATCTAGATTTCAAAACATCTCACCAATTAATTACATTATAATAGTATCAATAATCTAAGCCAGCTGAACTACCCTAAAAGATATTTCTAAATTTTTTGTTACTTACAAATATGCTGGCTTAGGAAATATACTTGTTTTTAAATTTGTTGGTATAGATAGCAAATTGTTTGGAATACATATTTAATATTTTCTCTATTGAATAAAGTGATTACCTCAAAAGCCAAGCAAAGGTGCAAAAGGTAAAGGGATATAAGATACGGAGGTATTAGAGACACTGAAAGATATTTGTGATTACTTTTTTTGAAAATTTAGTGTAGACATTTTCATTGAAAATAGTTGCAATAAAATATTTCTGACAAATAGGATATTTTCTAGAAAGGATGACCAAATAAGTCATGAAAATTATAATTTCTGAAGAAAGTCATTATTTGATGCCATAATGACTAACTGAGAGAACTTTAACATATCAAAACATAAAACTACAAGAAGAAAGAGCAATTGTTAAGCAAATTTTGGAATACTATAATTTTAGTTTGTGGAATAGCCTACATGTCGGTTTGCAATTGTGTGAAGTACCAAATTAAATCACCTTTGTTCATGTAACTGCTGCAGAATTCACCCAGCCTCTCGGATAAGTTGAAATATTAAAACATGAGCACAGATACAGGTAGTACTTATTTCTTTGTGTTCATGTTCATTTTTCTGAAAGTGACAAATTAATTTTCCAATTCACATTGCTTTCAGTGGAAACAAAGGACTATGAGAGAAAATTACGAAGCCTTTCACCACTTGTTGGTAGAAAACTCTGACTGCTCATCATTTTTCTCCTTCTTTTTTCTTCTAGAAAAGGAATGCTTTGGAGGTATGCCCAGGAGTGGTATAACTGGATCCTAAGGTAGATCTACTCTAATGCTCGAGGGATGTTCAGATTGCTCTTCATAGGCTTGTACTTTTCTTTTATTCTCACCAAATCTAAATGAGAGTTTCCCGTTTCCCCATATCCATGACAATATATATTTTTGGCATTTGTATTCTTGTTTATGGTCACTCTGATAGGAAAATAATAGAATAGTAAAATAATTTTGAGTTCTATTCGCTCTTATAGCTAGGGATGATGAACATATTTTTAAGTGTTTACTATCAACTCTATTTCCTCTTTTGAGAATTCTCTGTGCTGTTCCATAACTCATTTAATTTC
>NW_026067933.1:331814-333624 GCF_014885135.2 Alexandromys fortis
ATATCCAACTTAGAATGTTTAGGTGTGTGATTTCAACATGAAGTGCATACAGTGGTCAAGAAATTAAAATGGGGTCATTTGTAGAACAGGTAGAAAGAAAGTCAGGAGAGAATGTTTTAAACAGGAATGGGAGAAAGGAATTGGGGAAAATGAGGAATCAAGCGAGAAAAGGGTTAAACCAAACATGGCATATATGAAAAGTTGTATGGAGATCCACTATTTCACAACCCAATTAAATAAAGAGTTAAAAGAAGGTATCCTGTATAGCTACTTGATGCTTCTTCTAGAAGCCAAGTTTAGCAATCCAAATCCAAATACCAAGTGTGGGATACCACTGTGAAGTTTAACGTTGGCTGTTCCATGTGGCTGCCCATTAGAACTAGATGACAAGACTACATTGCTTAAGACAACAAATATATTGGTTAAAATATAGGCCAAGCTTAGGGAATTCTGCAAAATAAAGGGAGAAAGGATTGTAGGAGCCAGAGAGATTATGGATATTACAGCAAACCCCACAGGAACAATCTACCTGACTCAGTGAAACTGAAGCTCTGAACCAACATCCAGGGAGCTTGCACAAGACCGACCAAGGCCCTCCCTATATATGTGACAGTTATGTGCTTTGGGCTTATTGTTGCACTCCTGACAATGGGATCAGGGGTTATTCCTAATGCTTTTGTTGGCTTTTGGGAACATAGTCCTCATCCTGAGTCACATTGGCCAGACATAATATTGGAAGGTACTTAATCTTACTTCAACTTAATATGCCTTGCTTTGCTGATACCCACGGGAGATCTGCCCTTTCCTAAACAGAAGCAGAAGAAGAGTGGATTAGGGGTGAAAGGGAAATAGGAGGGGAGAACAGTGGAGAAACTCTGGTGAGGATATAAAATATAAATAAACAAATGGAAAAAAAACATAGAAATGAGGCAAGTAATTATTTGAAATCTCTCCCTGCTGGTTAGTTTTCATAATGCTGGATCTGCTTATTCAGCCTTCTGGGGAAGAAAAGGTAGCAGTCTTATCTAGGTGAGAGCCCAACAAGCTTCAATACCTGCTGTGGGATATTTGCTCAAATTGTGAAACACAATACTTTGTTAATAAAAGCAGCCTTTGGCTCACGACATGGAACTAGGAACTAGTTGACAGTATTAACTGTAAAGAACATGGAGGACCCAAAAAGGCACTTGGGAAAATCCTCAGAAGAGTATATGGAGGGGCTTGAAATTTTGAGTTTTTTTTGGTTTGAAACAGTTGAGGAGATTTTCTCTTGATGGGTCTTTGGCCAAAATGAAGGATCACCTTGTTCCTTCTTGGTTTGTCTGAGCTAGTAGGTTTTCACCTCAACACTGGACTCCCAAGTCTCAGTGGGTAAAATAGAATAATAGAGACTTAGTGCTATATACAGCAAGCAGACAGCTAGCATCAAATTTAATGGAGAGAAACTCAAAGCCATCCCACTAAACTCAGGAACAAGTCACTCTCACCATACCTCTTCATTATAGTGCTTGAAGTTCTAGCAATAGCAATAAGACAACATAAGGGGATCAAGGGGATTCAAATTGGAAAGGAAGAAGTTAAACTTTCGTTATTTGCAGATGATATGATAGTGTACATAAGTGACCCCCAAAACTCCACCAAAGAACTTTTACAGCTGATAAACACCTTTTCTAATGTGGAAGGATACAAGATCAACTCCAAAAAATCAGTCGCCCTCTTATACACAAAGGATATGGAAGCAGAGAGGGAAATCAGAGAAGCTTCACCTTTCACAATAGCCACAAACAGCATAAAATATCTTGGGGTAACT
>NW_026067933.1:334716-398754 GCF_014885135.2 Alexandromys fortis
GGATCAACCTACCCATGGACCCAGCAATACCACTCTTGGGAATATACCCAAGAGATGCCCTATCATATGACAAAAGCATTTATTCAACTATATTCATAGCAGTATTATTTGTAATAGCCAGAACCTGGAAACAACCTAGATGCCCTTCAATGGAAGAATGGATGAAGAAAGTGTGGTATATATACACATTAGTGTACTACTCAGCAGAAAAAAAAAAAAAAAGGACTTCTTGAATTTTGCAGGCAAATGGATAGAAATAGAAAACACTATCCTGAGTGAGGTAAGCCAGACCCAAAAAGAGGAACATGGGATGTACTCACTCATATTTGGTTTCTAGCCATAAATAAAGGACATTGAGCCTATAATTCAGGTTCTTAGAGAAGCTAAATAAGAAGGTGAACCCAAAGAAAAACATATAGGCATCCTCCTAAATATTAACCTTCATCAGGCGATGAAAGGAGACAGAGACAGAGACCCACATTGGAGCACTGGACCGAAATCTCAAGGTCCAAATCAGGAGCAGAAGGAGAGAGAGCATGAGCAAGGAACTCAGGACCACGAGGGATGCACCCACACACTGAGACAATGGGGATGTTCTATCAGGAACTCACTAAGGCCAGCTGGCCTGGGTCTGAAAAAGCCTGGGTTAAAACCGGTCTCGCTGAACATAGCGGACAATGACGACTACTGAGACCTCAAGAACAATGGCAATGGGTTTTTGATCCTACTGCACCTATTGGTTTTGTGGGAGCCTAGGCAGTTTGGATGCTCACCTTACTAGATCTGGGTGGAGGTGGGTGGTCCTTGGACTTCCCACAGGGCAGGGAACCCTGATTGCTCTTTGGGCTGACATGGGAGGGGGCTTGATTGGGGAAGAAGGAGGGAAATGGGAGGCGGCGGTGGGGAAGAGACAGAAATCTTTAATAAATAAATAAATAAATAAATAAATAAATAAATAAATATTAAAAAAATAAATTCAGAGGCAGTGGCAAAGCCAGTGCCAGCGGGACCTGAAATCCTGTTTAGGGGTTACTAACTTCAGAGCTGTGCGCCTACAAAGGAACTCTAAAATATCAGTAGATTTAGGTGCATCCACCAAGCCTGCAGAAAAACAAGTACCAGCTTGTCATATAAAATGTGCTCACTAGTGCAATCAGTGCAGTGTGTGGATTTGAGTCATCTGAACAAGCAGAAACCAGTACCTTGTGATTTAAACCCAATATAATACATTTGGCCTTAGGGGCAGACTTTCTAGTGTTGTACAACTAAACTGACATACCTCAAACTGCCTTCAAAATACCCATAGAAAATTTACTCCCAGTCTTAAACAGGAAAAGTCTTTCTTCTCAATGAATAGTGGAGAAAATGGCTATTAACAGTGATGAGAATAAACGATGGTTGACTGCTTACCTCTGGAAAAAATACATGTATATTATCACTTTTGGAATCAGAGAATGTCAGGGAGGGGAGAAAAGATGTTGGAGCCAGAGGATTGGTAGGAGGGCTCTTTGAGTCTGCCTGAAGAGAAAAAAAAAAAAAATAACGTTGCAAGTTTGAACTCACTTCGGTGCTTGTTTCATAAACCATGAGTTGATTTTCATGCATGATAAAGGATAAGATTCAATATCGCATTTTAAGGTCCAACTTTATCATTATGTATATTGCTAAGATTATATCTCTTTATTCTCCTTCTCTGTCTTTTTACCTCTGTTGAAGATTGATTAACTTTATATGTCTACCTTAAGTTCCAAGCTAATTTGCACCAATTGTTTGTATACAACCTTATATAAGTGATGAAACAGGATAAGCTTCAATAACATTATCAACAAAATAAGGTCGGCATAGTGGGACATGGCCACTATCTATTCCATCCAACTTGATGTCAGTGTCTTTTTAGTTTAATTTGTTACTGGTGTGTATGTTGAAATAAGGAAAACTGACACTTCTAGCCTTCTGGTTTCTTCAGATTTCTCTAGATATTTTGTCTCATTTGTGATCTGGCATTCATTTTAGTCTTTGCTTTTTGGTATCTCTGACAGTGTCGTTGGTATTGCTGATTTTCACAGAAGCATTAACTACAGAACTTATTGATGGCATCCAAAGCTAAATCTCTTACTGTCCCATGCTTCATCTATTGCTGGAGGTTCATCTCTTTCATTTATTACCAACAATAGACCAATTAAACAATTAGAAATCCATTTTCTGGTACAAGAATTTCATAAATAAAAGTAAAATAAATGAAATTGGCTGTTAGGAGAAAGAAATTGAAGAGACTCAAAAGTGATTTATTCTCTGGCCAGCAGCATTTAAACCAGAAGAAAATATGCAGAGCTATACTTCTTCTCCTTGAATTATCAAATAAATAACCCCCAAAATGGAAGCAAAAAGCAAATTAAAAAACACAAGTATTTGCAATTTTCTTCTCTATTTTGCACATTTATTTATGTATTTAATAATTATATTAGTATCAGTTTGTGAGTGTTAATTGTATAATTTGAATTATACTGTAATATTTCTTCACGTGCTGACAGAATATCTGCATCTTAGGCCTTTGGTGGTTCTCCTTAGCTAGTTTAATGATCCTTTGTCATAATTATTATTTCAGGTGACTGGCTTTTATTATTATTATTTATTTTATAAGTACATTTATTTTATTTTGTTTCTTTCAGTACTAGAGATTTGGTTCAGAAATTTCTGCTTCTAAATAAGATGCTATATCACTGACATATAAGTACACATATCTTTTCACTTTTTGTGTTCTGCTCTCAGAAAAAATATTTCTCAATTACTCAGGCTTAATCCAAAAAACACTCAGTAGCAAATATTTAATCTTGAACTTGGAAGCCTTCTGCCCTACCTTCCCAAGTGGCTAGTATTACAACACTACCCAGAGAGGTCCAGCCAGTTTTTCTTACTAGTTTTGTTAATGCTTTCTTAATTAAAAGCTAAAATTGACAGAGAAGCTAAAAGAATTACTGAGTATATGACAAAAAATCCTATATTAAGCAACAAAGCATAATTTAAAGTTTTTATATCTATTAGTATCGCTTTGAAATACACCGTGCAATAATACATAGTGCAATCTGTGTCATACAAAATATGACATATACATATATAACCATTGTCAATGTTTCTTAGGTCATATAGATAAGTAATAGTAAGAACGGAAAGTTTAGCAACATGTTTGAACACTGAGACTACACTATAGAATATGCTTTTCTATTGTACAAATATTATTAAATTATCATAAAATATTTCATCTCATCTAGAAATGAATAAACTTTGAGTGCTGTTCTATTAGTAATTACTAATTTGTTTCCTTTCTGATATCTCTCCTTCCTCGTTCTTTTCCTCCCTTCCTCCCTCCCTCCATCCTTCCCTCATCTCTCTCTCATTCTTGCTCCCACACTCTCTTTCTCCACATGTGCAAACAACAACAACAACAACACACACACACATACACACATGCTTTTCAGACTCTCACTTTTTTCCTAGGGACATCCCCCAAATTGATTCAGAAAAGAAATAATTAAAATAATTTTAAGAGAGGGAATATCATTTAAAGGATCCAATACAAGAAAAAAAATTCTTTCTTTCTTCTTTTAATTCAAGCTACTTGTATTATTTACCCTGAACATATTATACCCAGAATAAACTTTAAGGAAAAATGTTTAGATTCTAATGCTAAGCTCTATGATAGGAGTAGTACAGTTATCAAAATTCTCTAAATTTTCTTGATTATTTATTGGGGCTATTGAGAACTCAGCTGTGATCTTGTTAATTCCCTTAGAGCATTGCCCGAGGCATCTCAAAATCTCTGAAAACATCCTCACAATCACGCAGCAAATTTAAAATCTACTGCTGTTTGAAAATACTAATGGTTTCCTTTGGAAAACGCGAGTGATTTTAAAATTGCCTCCACTAGAAATGAAGTAGTTGGTAAAAATCGCCCAAGGACATGTCTAAAAAATAGTGTCATCACTAATAGGGGATTTCATTAAAATACCAGCAAACTTTCTATTCATAGGAATGAGATGCAACTGATATATAATCTTAATGTATGTATATGCGAACATACGTGATAAAGAAGCTCAATGGACAAGAAATTTTCCCAAAATAGGAAATGCTCCAATATTTCCCAAATGTGATTTTAGAACAGATATTTAGACTTCCCAGACATTTAGAGAAAGGTTATATTAGAGAAGTTGCTGATGGACTCATTTTGTTTGGATCTCCATGAATCCTCTTTCCAGAGAAACAATTTTAACCAATGAAATTAATGAAAAATGCCTGAACATTTGGAGTTCTAAAAAGTGAAATAGCACAATAAATTGACAGGGTTGCTTAAAAGCAACAACAAAACTCAAAACCACGAGGGGTGCACCCACACACTGAGACAATGAGGATGTTCTGTCGGGAACTCACTAAGGCCAGCTGGCCTGGATCTGAAAAAGCATGGGATAAAACCGGACTCGCTGAACATAGTGGACAATGAGGACTACTGAGAACTCAAGAACAATGGCAATGGGTTTTTGTTCCTACTGCACGAACTGGCTTTGTGGGAGCCTAGGTGGTTTGGATGCTCACCTTACTAGGCCTGGATGGAGGTGGGTGGTCCTTGGACTTCCCACAGGGCAGGGAAACTGGATTGCTCTTTGGGCTGACAAGGGAGGCGGACTTGATTAGGGGAGGGGGAAGAATCAGAAATCTTTAATAAATAAATAAAGATTAAAAAAATAAGAAAAGAAAAACAAAAAAAAATCCTTACTAAGTCATGTTAAGAACAAGAAATGGATATAGGATTTCAGCTGCGACCTACCCATCTTTCATTGCTGTCATAATGAGAGGAATTCCAGAACATCTAATTTGACTTATCCAAAAATATATGGCTTTCTAAGCTCCTAATCTAGGGATATTCAATGAGGGATATTCTGAAATAATTTGAAGACTCATAACTATAAATGATACCATATCCAGGCTAGAGCACCTAGAGGTTATGGGGCCTTTTTTTCTTCACAGCTTGCACAAGCAATGTGGATAAAAGTTGTATCAAGAAACAAGGTTAAAGAAAGAAAAGTAAAATAAATTTGCTACCAACATCTGGCAGAGAGATTTCAATCTATAAAAACAGAATACAGAGCATGCAAGGCAGAGTATAAACAGAGATTGCACTTTCATTTCCTGGTCACCCAGACCTGAATAATCACACAAAAACTGTACTAATTACAATACTGTTTGGTCAATGGCTGAGGTATATTTTTAGCTAGCTCTTACATTTTAAACAAACTCATTTCTATTAATCTCTGTATCACCACAAGGTTGTGACCTACCAGTAAGGTTCTGGAGTCCTTTTCCCTGTCCCTAACTTTTTTCCTTATCTATCTCTGCTTGGATTACCAACTTGCTATTTTCTGCCCTGACATATGCCAAAGCAGATTCTTTATTAACCAATGGTAATAAAACATGTTCATAGCATACAGAGAAGCATCCCACTTCAGTAGAGGATAAAGACACGTTGGATTTCTTAGATGTAGGACTGACAGTCGAAAAAGTGCACATGGACATTCGCACAAACACATACACATCAACTCACTCACGAGAATAAATTTCTATATTTGGGAATAATTTTTTAAAACCAACAGCAAAATTTTTCCCAGACACCAATTTAAGATATAGTTTACAAATATATATGTATATATATGTATGTATGTATGTATGTATATATATATGTATATATATCAGGTATGTGCCCTAGCCCTACAATGGGATACCTTGGTGTATTATCAGAAAGAAGGAAACTGACTGCTGGTTCCAGATGAATTTGGGATTTATGCACATGAACAAAGACCACTGAGAAAAGTTAATATGAATGTATATGGTGGAAATCAACTCTCTAAAGAGAATAATAAGATTTTGACCCACAACAGTTATGATAATTTACTTGCTGATGGCAGCAAGCATGACTGTGGATCAACTTGTAGATGAAGTGAGAAATCAAAATGTTACTAAACATTACACTCCTGAGGACAGGATAGCCCTCAAATATGAGCCTCAAGCATATCTTGCAAAAGTTCCTAAATTTATTGTCTAGAGCCTGTTTAAAAATAGCTGTACAATTTGCTGATAACAACTGGGTATAAATATAACAAAGGCAGACAACTAGAAATATAACAGGGAAGACAAATAAGGAAACAGGCAAATGTATCCAAGATTAATGAATCCTCATCTCTAGGGTGAGGCTGATGAAGAATGCTATGTGTGATCACTGCTGAATCCTCCTTAGAGCTGTTAAGTTAAAGCAGTCAAGTCAGCACACGAAAAAGCAGACAACATAGATGTGGAGGTGAACTGAAAATAAATCTCCAAAGTTTCTGCACTATGCTGCCTAGCATTTCCATATTTCAGCCAAAAAAAAATGTGTGGAATTCAATAAAAGCATGAAAATGTCTCACGCACTGTTGGAGGCCATGGGAATTGCCGCGGGTGACAGCTAATGTTCAGATGTCAACTCAGCAGAGTAGTGATTATCTGGTGGACGAAAATCCTATCCCAAAAAGGTCTTTGGGACCACCGATTCTGGAAACTGTTGCTTCTGTATTTAATTTCCCATGTACAAAAGAAGTTATGGTGTCTCCCCAATACCTGCATTGTAGTGTGTAATCTCATGTGATATGCATATGTAATGACTGAATATCAATCTTATGTCCATGTGTGGCCAGGAAGATGACTGCTAATTAAGATGTATAATTTTGACAGATAAAAATATATTTGAATATGCTTCATAACTAGATCTTGTGTCCCACTAAGACTGTAAGACACTTAAATCCTGCTTTGTTCCTTTTACTTGGACTAACCCAAGAAAAAAGTTTCTCCCCAGTCTAAGACAAACTATACACAATTATCTCATTTTTACCTCAGAGCAAATTCAAAGTAGACTGAACATTTTTGCAAGTGGATCATAAGTTAAAACTTTATAGATATGTACAAGGTCAGAGTTGCAGATGTCTAATCAATGTTATTAGTATAAAGCAATCTAAAAAAATCATGCCAACTCTTTGCTTTCCAAGGTTGGCTAATGAGACCTTACTCTCAGTGCAGATCTCTCTGCAGCTTGTCTCATCAGGCACCATATCCCCAGCCTCTGGTCACAGTCTTACACCTGGAACCGTGAAATCTTGCATTGCCATGGTAAATGACTCAGCTCCTTATAGTTTACTCAAGGAATGTGCTATGACCAATGAGATGTAACTATTGCAACTTTTTTATTGCCTCAAGCATTCTTCTTGAAGCCAAGTGAACAAAGAAGTAAGGCAGAATTGAAACAGAGAACTGAAACTAAAGAGAACTAGAAAGAATTGAAATTTAGAAGAAATTAGAGGACAGAAAAAAGACAGATAAATAAAGAACATTACCTGTGTATGAATTTATTCTGTACTTTAAGTTCAGTTTTTCTATGTTGTGGAGCTTTTTTTTCAAACCCTGGGAGTGCCTTGCTAGTTGGTCTTTTATGGCTACCAATAACACACATGGATGAAAATTCAGACAAGGAAATTCTCTTTAAGGAGACCTAATTACTAACTAGGAGATGCATGTGAAAGAAGGAGATGGAAGTATATGGTAAATAGAAGATTATGTAAAGGACTGTGAATTCAACCATTCTTAATTCATACATCCATTGTAATCATTAACCCACAGAAGCTGTATCTGGCTATACTGTTTTTATATAACACAGTCTGTTAGAATCTTCTTTTACCTATGAATCATTCCCTGTTGAAATAGTCCAGGAGAGGGGCAAACCAAGAGTCCTTAGTTATGTACTCACTTCTGAGCCTTCTGGGCTCCAAAATACAGAACAAAATTGATGTTCACACAGAGAGCTCTTGTTAATCCTGATGATTCACAAAACAAAACTGATTGTCATGAATGTGAGTGAGAGATTTCAAGGGAAGAGGATGTGGTGATGGAGGTGTGAGGGAGCCTGTAGACTGGGACGGTTTATATGGGTATGCATTTTGAAATTTTCTGAAAAAAAAATTAATTATCTAAGAAAATGTCAAAAATGATATTGCAAAAATATATTAAATAAATAAAAACATGCTTAAAATAAATGAAGGTATGGAAAATTTGACATATTGATTGTAGTGACATTTTATTGATATTTTTAATAAATAAAACTTGTCTGAGAGTCAGAGAATTAATTAGCCACCATGGTCAGTTTTATGGACCAGGCAAAGGTGAAACACACCTTTAATCCCAGTAGCCACACTAGTTTGCCATAGAAACTTGGCAGTAGTGGTGCACACCATTAATCCTGGCACTAGAGAGAAATATAAAATGTGAGCAGACAAATCTCAGGCACAGTCTCATTCTGAGGATTCCTGGAGGCAGGATTGCCATTCAGACTGAGGCTGAGGTAAAAGTCACTGTCTAACTACTTTGCTTTTCTGACCTTCATGTTGAACACCCATACTGTCTCTGGGTTTTTATTATTTATGCAAAATTAATATCAAATATCAATACCAAAATGGAATTAAAGATTAAAACTAACTGAACCCCTATATTAAAAAGAACAATCATCTCAAAAGGAAAAGTTTGCTTGAAGATCTGCAGGAGTAAAAAAATGGTTCTTGTGTAATCGGTTCAATGCAGATGATTTAATCTAGAAAACAGTAAGGAGCATTTAAAAAAATAGTGTAGGTAGAGAAAATCATAAAGTCATCAATTACTAGAGTAAACAAACTGATAATGTAGAAGAAAATAAAACAAACAGAATAATTTAAAATATATGATAAATTGCAAAATTGGATAAGAAAACAAGTTGTTTGTGAACTCAAGAAGTTTGGTAAACTCCATAAAATTAAGAGACAAGCAGAATCAAGCGCTGATACATGAAGACAGGTGTAGAAGAGCAAGCAGGATAATAAAAATCACAGTAGCTGGTAAGAAAACTAAATCAAACAATAACAAGGAAAGAATGCTGTATCAGCCAGCAAAACAACAACAAGAACCACATGATTAGAGTTGAATTCACTTCACATCAAAAGAAGGAAACCCAGAAGTCTAGGTAGACACACCCAAAATACTGAAAGCTTTTGTGACCAAAAATAATTGTATCCTAAAATTCTATTTCAAAATTTAAGGTTAAAGATAGGAATTCCTGATAAACAATATGTTATATAATTTTCATCCTCAGGTCCACTGTGAACAAAAACCTGAAAATAAGCAATGTGTAATGTTTAACCTTCTGCAAGGCTTATTGATTGATTAGTTTTTCAATGATTGTGAAGTGATTGGATTGTGGCAATTGAAAACCCTAATTATAAATTATTTTAGGCTACCTTTTAAAGCTGTTGTACTTCTTCCTCTGTTTGAAATAATATCCTTGTGACTATCAGCTTGGATATTTGGAAATTTTCAAGATAAATGCCCCCTACCTTCCATTATCCTAGACCTAAGATTGTCTTCAAATAACATTTAAGACCCATCATAGAGACTTCCCTACTTTGCTGTATCATACATACCTGATAATCCTACAAATGTTTTTAAAGAATGTTGATTTAAGATTCTGCTTATTCTTTTCCTATAAAATATTCATTGAATTACCAACATGTTGGAACGTGGAATTTGTGGAAACCACAGTCTGTTCTTGGGTCATGTTCACTCACGTTTTGCTTGAGAATAAACAATCTCTTATCCACTTTGGAGTGAGAGATGTGTTTTGTGTGTGCAGTAGTGACAAAGTAGCATTGTAAATATTACATTTCTTTGGTAGAAAGTACAAGATAACATAGTAAAATATAAACAATATAAACACACACATGAACCCAGAGCAACAATCGCTTTAGATTCCCTTTTCTGCTATAAAATGTCCTCACAGCCTAGCTTAAATTGATATAAATGTATTAATGCTTAAGTATCAGCATTACAGATGGAAATGTTCACGAGCTAGCCTTTGCTACATTGAGAGTTTCAGACTAGCCTGGAACTCACAGATAACTTTTTCAAAAACAAAACTAGATTCTAAAGAAAGCTGTTTTATTAAACTTTTGCAATATTTTATATATTAGGATTTTAATATCTGAATTTAAGTGAAATATTCCATTTATTACTTACATTCAGGGCAGAAAAGATGGTTCAGTGGTTAAGAGCACTGGCTGCTCTTCCAGAGGACCCTGGTTCATTTTCTAGCATTCACATGGCAACTCACAACTTCCTGCAACTCCAGTTCTAGGGCATCTGACATATTCACATCAATACACAAAAGACAAAGTTAATTATTTAAAAAAAAACTCAAATTCATGTGTTTGTGTGGGAAGTCATAATACATTAATGAAGTTATAATATATCAATGACAGATATGAAATTATGATGCCGTACTTGGGTATTGGATCATCCTTCATAATGCCAGTTGAGAGGGTAAGACAGGAAGAAAGCTTGAGGGTGGCACCAGTTTTATAGACACTACCTAAAAATGTCTAGGTATGAAAAGGAAAATCAGGATTTTCAATGTGAGTTTCTGGAGTAGAAAAATGGTGCTTTTTAGCTATGATCATATAAAAGTAGCAATTATACAGTATTCATACACATAACGTAGTTTCAGAAAGTTGTTTTCTTATTGTTTCTCTAAAAGCAATCAGTTGCTGAAAGAGTTCAAGTGGTTAAAATAAAATGTGGTGAAAATTTCAAAACAACTCAACTAAACAGAACAGGGCATTAATATTATTAACATATGTTCAATGCACAAATAAATAAAATACATCAATATTTTTATATGTAAACTTATTCTGGCAGTAACCCTGGGCTTCTTATTTCAGAATATCTTTAATATTTTACCACAAGCACAGAAACAATGATTTTCATTAATCTTTTTAATTTTAACAGTAAAGATTAGCCTTGTTAAACTTGAGGCATTTTTAATACTTTTATAAGATATGAGATTAATGTGATTTTCCAAACATATAAAGATCAATAAGATAAATACTATTGGCTGTCTATTTGATTGAATAATACCTAAATTTGGAAAAACAACTGTAATTGTAAGACCAAAGGTATTGTAACTAAATAAATTTTTAAAAATGTTTCATCCTAGAGAAGACAATGCAAAGACTGGAAGTCAGTGAATTAAATGACAAGATGTTGTGTATCCGTGGAATGGTAAGTTTACCAATAATCCCCCTTCTTCTGTACTGATGGGCAATAAATTTCCCATCCTGTAGCTTCTCATCTGCAGCATTAAAAACCTATCTGACTCTCACTTATTCTTTTATCATTACTGAAGTCACGCAAAAACCAACCAAAGTCAATTTCTATTTAATCTGCCCTGCTGTAAATACAAACCCTTGCTTGACAAGCTACCTAGACTTTGTTATCTTTTTCAGACACTGTAAAATCCCCATGTATAACTGCTTGCGGGGATCAGAATAGAAATAGCATATGAAAGATTGCATATGTGCAAGAAGATATGGTTCAATTACAATAAATGCAATGTCTACTACCTAAAAGAGAGAATATAAACAGAAAACTATGGCTCCAGGGAATAGCATCTATGACCAATGTATAACAACTGCCATAAAACAGTAAGAATTACTATGAAAAAGAACAACGGAACATCTCTTGAATTAAGGTTCATATAAAACTATCAAATAAAAATAATGAGTTCTGACTTAAATTCTACACAAAGGGGGTCCCTTAGCAATATTTATGTAAATATTACACCAATGTATTTAACAACAGTTACTGACAAACAATCCTAGTTTTCTATATCTACATACATAAACTTCACTTTCAGCTAACATATTATGATTGCTTATTTATATAATTAATAATGAATAACTTTTTCTGATGAGAGCAATAGATATATCCTAATTGATAAATTTTGAAAAATCTAATTTTTTATGTTTCTATTTTAATAACCAAGCTTAGTTCATTTTTGAAAAGTTGTTTACACATCGATGGACCATATATAGAAACCAGTAGGACCTTAGAGTGGAAGCTAATAAAGAAAACACTTGTTCTAAAATCAGACTTTAATTGTTTCAAAGCATTCACTTTTACTTTCTGCCATACCTTGGGCACCAGTCCTAAAGACATTGAAAGTAACACTCTACCTACATTTTATAAATCTCGGGGACTCCGATGCCTGACTTCAGAACTTTATCTCAAAAATCAATCATGCAGTACAAGATCCGCTAGGAAGAGAGTGAGATATATCTGCAGTAAATTAATTTCCCAGCCTAATTTAAAATGCTCGAGATGTATTGAGGTTAAATCATTCATAATTTATTCATAGTCAACATATTTAAAATACGACAGCTGATGCTCTTTATCTACACTATAATTAAAAAATCTTTTTCTTATGATAGATATATCTTCTGTAGAAAGATAATATAATATAATAAAACAGAAATTCTTATCCTTTGTGATATTTTCATTGACTAAAATATAGCCTTGGGAAAAGTGGACTGGCCTTAGATAGACCCAGTTGCCGCATATGGTTTAATGTGGTAGAAGGAGTCTTTTTCGTGGAATTAGCAATTTGAATGCCCCAACGATTTAAGGAGCATCAGTTTATCTCTCTTTAATCTTTGAAGATTACTTTTCCTTTTAAAAGTAAACCTTATTTCCACGAGCTAATTCACTTTTAACCACTCTGGAAGATCTAAAGTCAGCTGTTTCCTACACGGGCTTAGGTATGCCTATGTGTGCCCCTGTGGAATAGATGAGAAAAAAAAAAAAAAAAAAAAACAGAAGAGAAGCTGGGAAGGGGAGGCCTCATGTCAGTTACTGCACTTTCCTTTGAGTCACCAAAAATGAGAGTAGCATAAAAATATCTGCTAGTTCCTACAAATAATCAATGATAAAGACCTGGTATTTATTATTCATGATGTCACCACTAGAATCACAATATTCAGATAATACATAGAACTCAGTCCTTGCAGGTATCAGGGATTACTGAAAGTGAGATTGCCTGCTTTGGAATGTAGTGGATCTGTCTTCTGAGCTCTTGTGCTTGCTACTCCTTGTCCTCATCATGTTCTTCTCCATTTTGTCTCCTCTACTCTTGTTTTATCACAGATGATGATGCTCTTGCCTGAGGGGTCACTAACCAGTTAGAATGCCCCTGACAATATTATTCAGTCTGCTTGCGTTTGCCATCTTCTTATTCACTATTTATCTCATTTGTGTTTCTTCAAAACCCATCTATTGCAGAGTCAATGCGACCTTCCTCCCACTCTGTGTCTATTAGAACAGGAGAGGGGGATTTCATGAAGTGATGTGTTATGGGCTCTCACTATGCTTTAGCACAGTGGTTCTCAACCTTCTTAATGCTGAACCATTATAATACAGTTCCTGATGTGGTGACCCACCCCCAAAATTGCTTTTGTTGTTATTTCATAACTACAATTGTGCTACTGTTCTGACTTGCTATGTTCATATTTGTGATTTCCCAAGGTCTTAGCTGACCCCTGAGAAAGGATCTTTCAATTCCCAAAGGGGTTGTGACCCAGAGGTTGAGAAGGACAATTTAGCTTATTCCGTTCTTTTTCACTAAATTATTGAATTTTAAAATGAATAAAATCCACGTTTTTATTATCTAAGTTTATAATTAAACGACTACTATCATGCATCCAGAATTCCCTACAATAGCTATATTTCCTTAAACTTTAATATGCACAAGTCATCTGTTCCTTACGTGAACTGTAGTCCAGTCTTTACTCACTCACATCAGAAGTATCTTGCCCTCTCTTCTGTCTTCCTTGTACTGTGATGCCACACCTACAACTCTCTGCAAGGTCTTGTGTTGTGTTTTTTATGAAATCATATTCCTTTTATATTAATAACTTCAAACTCAATTGTTGCCAGTGATCATTTGGTATTTGCTGTATAGCAAATTATTTGGTAACTTTGTTTTTTCTTTGGACCTCTTTTGGTGATTGTATATATGTTAGGTATGAGAGCATACATGGTACATTTAAAATTCTAGGAAAGTAGTAATTTGATTTTCCATACTGCTTGTTCACTTATCTCTTGTGCTAGAGATCATTAGTCACTGTAATTTTCATTTCAGTGATACACTTTGATCCTTAATAAGTCTGCCTTACAACATCAAATGTGTTTTTAAGCATCCAAAGATATTGTATGCAGGGTCAAATTAAAAAAAATCACTAAATTTATTGATCCTTTTCCATTTTTTCTTTGCCATTACATCCTAATCAATAAACCTATTTTCTCCATGTTTACTCAGAAATCTTTACTGAAGAAAGCATGTGCCTTTTGGCATATTTTCAGTAAGCAGTTAATTTTAGAATTCTTCTAAATTTTTTTCATTTTCTTCAGGAGTTGATGAGTTTGAATATCTTTTAGAATGCTACCAAAATGGACAATATTACATTGGATTCAAGAATATTACTTCGACAAAACGGCTATTGTGGTGTAGTATCGCCTAATTACACTTTTATTAGACTCATATTTGTATAAGTCTTTGTTACATAGTAACTAAGTGGATATCCTGAGTCTATAGGTTTGCTAATAAAGCAATACACCAGTATTCCTTATATTGCCAAAGTAGCCCTTAACTTCACTGCTAGCTCCAATACTACCATATTCCTAAAATGTTTCTAAACTACTTATTCCCTTATTAACAACTGAGGACTCACTTTGTACCAGATGTTTAAAACTAATTTGGAAAGATTTCTTTATTATTAAATATCCTTTAACTTTTAAAAGGGGATTTATTTTGTTCATGAGAATACTACTTTTTACTGAAAAATATCTCAATTGTTCCATCAGAATAAACTGCTTTTCTGTAAGCTTTATAAAATATCAGAACTATTATACAGTGTTCATGCCCTCAAATAGTTTATTTAAGTATCCGAGTAACAAGAAAAAAAGATAATTGTAATGAAAGAAAAATCAGTATGCAAATATCCAATATTGCTAGTATTATAGAGCACTTTAGTTGTTCACAAGAGAGATTACTAAGTGACTCAAAGATTAGAATGAGGTTTGAATAACTCTAGGAGACATTCAAGCAGGGTAAAATTTCCCCTTCTAAGTGTTAAAGACAAAGTAGATGAGTAGATTTGAAGGGGATTTGCATTTTGCAGAATGCTTACTACTATAATATGTGGGAAAGAGTAACAAGTTGCACTTTACTTAGCAGGTATAATGCAAAGACCAGTCTAATTAGAGTAGATGTTTTCTATTACAAAAGTATGGGGGAAAAATTAGAGTGATGCCATAAATAAAATATGCCATCTGCCATACTTTAGATCTTCATTGATTCATGTCTCACTCACTCCATCATTAGTCTTCATTTCATGATCATCACTCTTAATTCTATTGCAAGTGTGAATTTTCTAGACAGCACAAAGGACACCATTCTTCTCTGTTCTTCTGTGGTGTTGGCTTTTATTTTCTTTTACTGAAAATAGGTATTTTTCATACACTATATTCTGATTATGGTTTCCACTCCCTCAATGTCCCTTGTAATTCCCACCTTTCCTCCCATCCATATCCACAATCTTCTCTCTCCATTTAGAAAACAAGCATACATCTAATGAGTAATAAGACAAAAACCAAACTAACTAGAATATGACAAAAAAGCAGAAGATAAAGACTAAAAGAAAAACTACAAAAAAAACCCACATGTTAGTACACACAGAGTCCCGTAAAAACACAAACCTTAAGCCATATTCTGTACATAAGGACTTGCAAAGTTACAATAAAATTTTCCTACAAAGCATTATTAAACAAGAAGCTACAGAAGCTGCATTGAGTTAATTCTGTGTTGATCATCTACTCCTAGGCATGGAGCCTGCATAAAGTGTTTTGTTAGACCAGTGAGACTTTGTTAGAGAAAAACAAATTTCATTTGCAAGTGGTTATCAATTAGAGATTGCTTCTAGGTCAGTGATAGGGCTTCTGTCTACTTTTCCTCTCAGTTTTGGGATATAGTCTAGGGTAGACCCCACAGGCCCTGTGCATACTGCCTTAGTTTCTGTGAATTGTATATATGAGTAGGTCCTGTTGTGTTTACGAGGCCTTGTTTCCTTGGTGACCTCGATAGCCTCTGGCTCTTAAATTTTTTTTTGTTTATTTTATTTTTTTTTAGTTGTTGCAAAAAAAAATTCCCATTTCCCTCCCCCTCCTCGTACACATCGCCCCCTCACCCCCTCCACTTCCTCTCCCCCCTCCCCCCCACTCCATTCCCCTTCCCTCTCGAGAATGAAGAGCAGTCCAGATTCCCTGCCCTGTGTCTTGTTTTAAACAGTGTTTCATCAACCCCGAGGAGAAGAATTTTATGGAGACATTTCCTTTAGGACTGAGAAATTCAGTATGTCTGAATCTTCCAAACTATAACCAGCTAATGGCCTCCATATTTTTTTCAATCTCCTGCAGGAGAAAGTTCTTCTGATTATAGATTAGCAGTCCACTGAGTAAAACATAATTTCATTTAGAGTATTTGAGTTTTCTATTGTATGCCTGAGTGAAATATAGGCCCCTCAGTATTCATGCTGGACTGATCCTGACAAGCACCCAAATTTGAAATTTTCAAATACTTTATGTAACATATGTTCAGATTGCTGACAAAAATGCTTGCGTGCATTTAAAATCATCTGTAATTATAGATCATAGGTAAGTATAAACAGTTGTTACAAAATGCTGTTATAGAGTGAAGACATGAAAATTCCTGTCAACAGAGGTATAGGATCATAGCTCAATTTCAAAATGATTTTTAGGAGCTAGGGTTTTATAATCAAGACCCCAAAAACAAGCTATAACATTGGAAAAATATGTTTGTATATATTTGATACAGAAAATAGTACTAAATATTATTGGTTTCTGGTTGTTTGAATGATTGTATTACTGTAGAGGAAATAGATACTGAAGGCTTAATACATATGCACTTCTAACATTATACTATAAATGATATTTTTTATAATCTTATGTTTTAAATATGCATAATTAAATCCTAAATATATCATTGTAAAGAAGGAATAATGTCAACACTGAAGAGCAGCTTTGTGTGTGATTAAAGTCTCCATGCTGTATATGTAACTTGAGTCAAGATTACAAGTTACAATTCATGTATTAGGAAAAAAATATGTGATGTATTTGGCTTTATATGGGGATTGGAGGTGTAGAAAGAATACTTTAAGTTAAAACTTATAGTCTTAGATAAGTGAGATATGTTTGTGAAAACCAAGAATATAATGTCACAAACAAAGTTTGTTTTCTTTTTAGTTTCATAGTTACATAAAACATGTAGTTTGGAAGTTTAAATATATGTGATATTAAAAGAGACTATTATAAATATAGAAAGATAAGGATAAGGAAATAAAATTATACACAAATGGTTATTGTATTATATATAAACTAAATTGAAGGACAAAACATATATTTTAGTTTGGTTGGTAGAAAAGGCCAACAGAAAAAACTTAGACAGTAACATTCAAGTCAATGAATAGAAAATACAGTTTGTTAAAAAAAGGGAATGTGTTGAATTTATTCTGAATATTCTGTGGCTAAAGTGCAAAGAATAAAAGACTGTGGCATACCTATTTCCAAAAGGGACACATATCTACAACATGATCCATACATTAAAAAAAACATCACAGAAGAGGAGAAAGAAAGATTTTTAAGGACCAGAAGACTAAGGATATTGGTAAGAAATAGCATCTTCTAGACATGACACAGATGTTGCCCACAAGAACTCTCACCAACCTTGGACGCCTGCATAAGACTCTTGCAGGACTGTACCTGTCATCAGGACTGAGGGAGGGTAAGTTTATATCAGAGTCAAGCTGCCTGCTAAGTTCCCTATCTCTCAGTAATCAGCCCTAAAATCATACACATATGGAAAAGACTAATTGTCACAGTAGTCTACACACACAGAGAAAGACATAAAAATTACATGAATTTAATAAGGGGATTGGCATGACATCTCAGGAGTTGGAGAAGAAAGGGAAGGGTATATAGGAACAAGGTACATTGTGATAATGTATAAAATCTTAAGATCAAATAAAGAAATGTGGCAATATATGTTTTGATACCAGAAAATCAAAATGAGGCATTTAAGATACTAGTGGCAAGCAATTTGGGGCATAGGAACATAGGATGTATGCTACTGCAATAGTCTAAGTGGAGTACAGAGTAATATAAAGGCTTTAGAATTGTTAATATGGAGAGTATGTTGTATGACAACACAGAAATAACAGACCTGGCAACTGCATTGATGTGAAAATAAACATGGGAAGACCAGAATTTCCAGTACTTTTCTCACAGGAAATGGGCTCAACTATGTTCATATCAGCTTTGTTTGTCACAGCCAGAACCTGGAAAAAAACTAAATGTCCTTCGACTAAAAAATGGATAAGAAATATATGATGTATTTACACAATGGAGTACTACACAGCAGAAAAAAAATAACGGCATCTTAAATTTTGCAGACAAATAGATGGAGCTAGAAAACATTATTTTGAGTGAGGTAACCCAGACCCAGAAAGACAATTATCACATGTACTCACTCATAAGTGTTTTTAAATGTAAAGCAAAGAAAACCAGCCAACAAATTACAATCCCAGAGAACCTAGACAACAACGAGGACCCAAAGAGAGAGACATACATAGATCTAATCTACATGGGTTGTAGAAAAAGATAACATCTCCTGAGTAAATTGGGAGCATGGGGACCTTGGGAGAGAGTTGAAGGGGAGGAAGGAGGCAGGAAGGGGAGCTGAGAAAAAATGTAGAGCTCAATAAAAAAAATTCCCACACAAAAAAAGAAAGATTAGAAGTATGTTCACACCACTAGAAGATATTTGGTCTTAAGTAGTAGAGTTTTCAGAATTTAAATATCCCTGATATTTAGTAGGCGTCATGAAGCAATGTTCTGAGTGAACCTTTCCTATAGTGCTCTTATTTAGGCATCACCCCTGATTTCCCCAACTTTGGAAAGAAATTAATTCCAAGCTTGATTTCCTTAGGAGGTGATGGATTTATTGAAACTAATAGAAACTATTCATTAATAAAACTCATGGTAAATGGAAATGAAGAAGTTCACATATTTTCAAGTAACTGAAAACTGATATACAGTCATTTTAATTAATGTTAATCCAATGTGTCATCTAATTCTCATAACATCAATGATATTATTGTTTCAGTTAAATCCATTGGCATTAAATATAAAAGCTTATAAAAACACTATAATTATTGTACTGTATTATGATAACCATCATGATTGAAACAAAACTTTTATGTCATCTTACTTTTAGTAATATAAACCATGCGTATTGATTTTGCTGTAGGATTACAGTTATAGACACACCTTCAAACGAAAATGTTGAAATAAATATTTATAGTTTGTTGTGACATACTTGGAGCTATCAGGTCAACTGTATTAAATTTCAAAGCACATATTTCCTCAGATATTTTTTGTTTAACCTTACTCATGAGTATAGATAGCCTTTTCCTCACTATTAGAAAGTGAACATGTTTTTATAAAATCTACTCAAAATATTTATTTTTTTCATAATTCCAAACCCTCCCTGGAAGGTTATCTTAGAAAAGATGAACACAATAGAACAGTTTTTAAAAAGTTATTTTGCAATTTTGAGAAATTCAGAATAGCATTGATAACAAAAAGTGCATTTGTATCTATTATCTCCATATCATCTATCTATCTATCTATCTATCTGTCTGTCTGTCTGTCTGTCTGTCTGTCTGTCTATGTATCTGTCTGTCTGTCTGTCTGTCTGTCTATCTATCTGTCTGTCTGTCTATCTATCTGTCTGTCTGTCTGTCTATCTGTCTGTCTGTCTGTCTGTCTGTCTGTCTATCTATCATCTATCATCTACCTACTTGCCTACTTACACATATAAGACCTGGCAACTGCATTGAGAAGGAAATAAGCATGGTAAGACCAGAATTTCCAGTAATTTTCTGATTAAACGCCTAAAAGTTTTTATACCACTCAGCAGAAGATATTTGATCTTAATTAGTAGAGCTTTAAATTGTGGACAAAACGTTTAATATTCCTGCTTTTTTAGTAGTCCTTAGGGAGTGGTGTTCTGATATAGATGAGAAATTTATCATCAAAAAAATTAATGACTTGTTTTGTTTATTCAAATAAGAGACTGGCCAACCAGTGTTGGAACATTTATTCATATTTTATGAACAGTTATTCTGTTGTGTTTCCACAATTAAAAACCAAAGATGCAAATAGTAAGTTCTCTGTGAAATTATGAAAATTATATTAAATATTGTAATGTATATAAAGGATTAATATATAGTGGTAAGTTAATATCAGATATATTACCTATGTTAAATATTGTCAAATCCTGAGTACTGTATTTCTAGGTGTCTTTAATGTTACCAATTCTTATTTTTAATCAAAATTTATATGCCATTGAATATCGTGATCTTATATTAAATCGTTCTAAAATACCTCCCATCCTTTCCAGTTATGTGCGGCTCTTGGGTGGCCTGTGATCCCCTGTCTATATGAATGTAACCTCATAACTCTAACATGCAATTTTCACAACCCGATGCTCTGTTATATGTACCTGTTTCCTTTCCCTAAAATGATATGAAGGAACCATCATTTTCATTCTGTTGTATAACATGACTCTACACAATTCAGAGAAGTAAACATTAAAAAGAGTGATAGATACACTCTAACCTCCTTGTACATAAAATTTGTTTGATTCTTTTTACAAAGAAAATGCCATATATTTGTTCTGGAATAAAAGCACCTCATACTGAAATTCTGACTTTGAAATTTTTATTCAAAAGCATAAGTAAAGATTCTAGTGAAATAAAGATGTAAAATAAACAACTATAAAAGAGCAATACCAGAGCAACTTAGCCAAGCTTTTATACTCAAGTTGTTTGCATCACACCACTCTCCAGTGCATGAATGTCTTCATTTTTATCATTTCCATTACAATACCACTTACATGAGAGTCCTTTACTGAAATACACAGTATTTGCCTGTGTCCCCAATTTTATTCCTGCCCTACACTTCAATTATCATAAAATTTTTTACATGGTATATTATCCCTATAATTAAATGTTAAATTTTTTAAATAAAACAAATGGTAGATAAATTCAGTTTTTGCCTTTTGCATAATACTTGGAAAATAGTATGTGTTTGATAAAATGAAAATGGAATTGGCAGACTTTCCAACTCTGTGAAAGATCTGTCCCACATTGAATGAATAATATGTGTAGTCTTAAAAATGGTCCACACTTAATAAGTAAAATTTTAAAACTTAAATCTGCAACAAAATTATAAACTATTTTCTATGAGTTCTCCCTATGTTTTCTTAATAGATAGCCAATCATTTTGGCTCCTAAATTCCTGGTTACTCACATTTTCATATTAAAAAAAAGATAAATATCCCATACATGCTATTATTCATTCACTGGTATCCAAATGAGGAGAGTGACAAGTCCATGTCACCATTGTATGCAAGCTTACAGCTAAGGTAGAGCCAAACCATTCTCCAGTCTTTAGTTTTAGCTGTAACCTGTAAAGAGTTTTTTTTTCCAGTTTAGGGGGTACCCTGTTTTACACATTTTTGTGTGAGTTTGTCTTTGTGAAATCTCTCTTCAAATGTGGTCCCTGATCACAGTGTTGAAACATTATTCTGTGTTCATCTACTTTAAAAAAAATTATGCTGTTTTGCACAAAGAAAAAAATTCACGGTTTTGAAACTTTCTTTAGGCAAGCATAGTTGTGCTATAATCAACTGTGAAACCCATGGTATAAATAAAATGTATTAAGTAAGTGTTCATGAAATAGAGATGTGTATATATTGATCAAGGCCATGTGGTGATAGTTCAGGAGAAATGTACCACCTACGAAAAATACCTTAACATTTGCTAATTCAATATTAAGGTAACTATAGGGAAAGCATCTGCAAGTAATGACAAATGGCAGGATTTTGAAAGGATGGCCCAAGATTTAACAAAAAGGAAAAGGAGATAAAGGGCTAATAAATGGAACTAAAGGATACTTTGCCTATAGCTTCATGCTTCTGACATTAACAGATGAAGAATAATGAGCTATTTCTGCATGACATAGATTTAAAAACATAGGCTTATCTCAGGATAAAGCAGAAGCATTTAGATCTAAGTTATATAACTTGTTGTTGCAGAGTAACTGGTAATTTGTCCCTTTTGTGTTGAAAGAAATGCAGTCATTGTATAAATGAGTCAAGGGAAGATGGGCTGTATCTTTTTTTAATTATAATTATAATGTATTTCTTTAAAAATTACTAATCCAAATTCCCACTCCCTCCCCTCCTTCAACTCCCCTCCACTCCCCCCCTACACACACACTATTACCCCAACCCCTTTAATCCTAAGAGAGGGCAAGACACCCTGCCCTGTGGAAAGTACAAGGCCTTCCCTACTACATTTAGGTTGAGCAAGGTATACATTCAAAGAGAGTAGGATCCAAAAAGCCAGTACATGTAGTAGAAACAAATCCCAGTGCTACTGTCATTGACCCCTCAGTCTGTCCCAACTGTCAACCACATTCAGAGGGACTAGTTTGATCCCATGCCCATTTACTCCCAGTCAAGTTAGAGTTAGTGAACTCCCATTAGCTCAGACAAATTGTCTCAATGGATGAACCCCTCATGGCCTTGATTATACTCTTGCTCATACTCTTACCTTTTCCCCTCTTCAACTGGACCTTGGGAGCTCAGTCCAGTGCTCCAATGTGTGTCTGCCTTTGTTTTCATCTACTGTTGAATGAAGGTTCTATGGTGATATTTAAGATAATCCTTAATCAGAGTACAGGGCAAGGCCAGTTCAGGCACCATCTCCTCTATTGTTTAGGGTCTTAGCTGGGGTCATCCTTATGGATTCCTGGGAATTTTTCTAGAGCAAGTTTTCTTGCTATCCCCATTATGGCTCACTCAATCAACATATCTCTTTCCTTTCTCTCATATCTATCCTTCTCCCATCTCAACTATCCCATTCCCTCAAGTTCTCCCAAACCCTCCCTTTCTCCCCTACTCTTCAACTTCTCCCATTCCTTCTATCCCCCAACTCCATGCTCCCAAATTTTGTCAGGTGATCTTGTCTGTTTCCAATTTCTGGGTGGTTCTATATATGTTTTTCTGTGGGTTTACCTTATTACTTAGCTTCTCTATGATTATGAACTATAGGCTCAATGTCCTTTGTTTATGGCTAGTATCCACTTATGAGTGAGTATATACCATATTCATTATTGTGGGTCCATGTTACCTCACTGAGGATAGTGTTTTCTAGTTCTATCCATTTGCATTCAAAATTCGAGTTGTCATTGTTTTTTACTGTGGAGTAGTACTCTAATATGTAGATGTGCCACACTTTCTTTATCCATTCTTCAGCTAAGGGGCATCTAGGTTGTATTCAGGTTCTGGCTATTACAAACAATACTGCTGTGAACATAGTTGAACAAATGCCTTTGTAGTATGATTGGGCATCTTTGGGTATATGCCCAAGAGTGGTATTGCTAGATCCTAAGGTAGGTTGATTCTAAATTTTCTGAGAAACTGTCACACTGATTTCCAAAGTGGTTGCACAAGTTCACAATTCCACCAGCAATGGATGAGTGTTCCCCTTACTCCAAATCCTCTCCAGCATAAGATATCATTAGTGTTTTTTATTTTAACCATTCTGATAGGTGTAAGATGGTATCTCAGAATCATTTTGATTTGCATTTCCCCGATAGCTAAGGAAGTTGAACATGTCCTTAAGTATCTTTTGGCCATTTGAAATTCTTCTGCTGAGAATTCTCTGTTTAGTTCAGTACACCCTATTTTAATTGGGATATTTAGATTTTAATGTCTAATATTTGAGTTCTTTATAAATTTTGGAGATCAGTCCTTTGATGAGGAGTTGGTAAAGATCTTTTCCCATGTAGTAGGCTACCTTTTTTGTCTTAATGGCTGTGTCCTTTGCTTTACAGAAACTTCTCAGTTTCAGGAGGTCCCATTTATTTATTGTTGCTCCTATTGTCTGTGCTATTCAAGTTATATTTAGGAAGTGGTCTCTTGTGCCCATGCATTGAAGGCTACTTCCCACACTCTCTTCAATCAGTTTCAGTGTGGTCTGACTGTATCTTTTTATGCCTGCCATCTTTGAGAAGAGAAGAAACTTTACAGTCATCTTCAGATAACTAACTGCTGAATAGAAATTCCAGATTTGGCACTGAGGAGGCTGATTACAGCTAGGAGATTGTTTTTAGGAGGTCCTGATAATTTCATTATCTATGTATCTGAGGACTTGCTTTTAGTTTTCTCTGTTGACAATAGATTTTCAATTTGTTTTTATTTTTTGGCCCTTCTTGTTTTGTAATCTTGGTTCTTGCGCTTGCATTTGAAATTAAAGAATAGTAGATATTGATCTTAGTGATATTCGTCCTAGGAAAGTGACTCCTCTACTGTTCTAAAGGTTTAATAAACATTTCATTGTGATCAGTCTTTCTAGGTTCTTAGTTTGGTTCTCACTTGACTACATTCACCAATGGTGATTTTGCAGAAGAGGAGAGCATTCCTAATTCCCCTTGATGGCAGCCTAAAATCTGAATGCTAGTAAGTCTCCACTAATTATTTCGCCATTCACAGTGTCCTAGGAGTATGGAATATCTCTTCGGTTCCCTATGTCAAAGAAAGTAGAGTGTCCATAAGTCTCTAGTTCTTCATCAAAGGGTCCATGTGCTCAATTATGTTCATAGCAGCTTTATTTGTCATAGACAGAACCTGGAAACAACCAAATGTCCCTTGACTGAAGAACAGATAAAGAGGATGTGGTACACTTACACAGTGGAATACCAAACAGCAGAAAAAAAATAACATCTTGAGATTTGTGGGCAAATGAATGGATCTAGAAAACATCATCTTGAGTGAGATAACCCAGACTCAGAAAGACAAGTATCACTTGTACTCACTCATAAGTAGAAAAGCCAGCCTATAATTCAAAATCCCAGAGAACCTAGACAACAAATAGGACCCTAAGGGAGACTTACATGGGTCTAATCTACATAGGAAGTAGAAAAAGTCAAGATCTCCTGAGTAAATTGGCAGTGTGGGGATCATGGGAGAGGGTAGAAGAAGGCAGAGGGGGAAGGGAGTAGAACAGAGAAAAATATGTAGCTCAATAAGAACTATTGTTAAAAATTATGAAGTGGGTTGACATTAAAAAAATAAGTGACTGGAGTGAAGCAAAGGACATGAAGGTTTTTATTTTACCTACCAATGAAGATTAACAAAAATATAAATATTATTTATTTTTAAAAAATGAAAATATATTTATTTAAAAAAGGGGTGAATTATTTGCAGCAACTCTGTCCCAGCCACATTTTGCTGTGACATTGGGCAGTACTTTGCAATTGTTTAATATTATTATCTTTTGTCTTCAGCCTTTGATAATTGAAATTCCAGAATGCCTAGAAAAATGAGAGTCCTTCCAGCTCTCAATATGTCTTTTCTCAGGAGGAGCCTTGGGGTAGTAGAAAGAGGATTCACAATGTGTTTTCTTTCATGTCTTGTATCCTTCATTGTTGTGAAGGAAAGAAAATCTGGAATATTTATAAAAAGCCACATGCTTTCTGAATATGTAACTGGGACATCTTTTGCTGCTCCCTTTGACATAGTTCCACCCAAAACATGTAAAGATCCATGAGAAATACATCACTGATGAAGAGTAGATATATTCTAACAGACGAACACTTCTATGCCCTATTGATATGTAAACACATGAAGGACTGTGGGAGGAGGAGTGGGGCCCCTTGTCTGTCCAGGCCTCCCAGCTAGCTTACATCTGAAACAAACACACAGAAATTGTATTACTTACATTACTGCCTGGCCCATTATTTCTAGCCTCTTATTGGCTAACTCTCACATATTAGTTTAACCAATCTCCAATAATGTGTATTGACACTTGACTGTGGCTTGCCAGTATGAGTCTAACCAGCGTCCGTCTTGGGCAAAAGAACCATGATATCTGCCACACTGCCCTTTTTCCCAGCATTCTGTTCTGTCTACTCTGCCCACCTAAGGGCTGCCCTATCAAAAGGCCAAGGCAGTTTCTTTATTCAATCAATGAAAGCAACACATAGACAGAAGAATCTCCTATATCAGAGGACTTTAAAGGTTACAGATATGTCAGCTCCTTTCTACATCCCCTTAATCCACACAAGAAAACCTCCTCTTGAATTTACTGAAACCTAATAGCCTTGTCTTTTCATGATATTATACCTTTCTGAACTTTGGATATTTAAGAATATTTGTAATCTCAATGAACCTATATTTCTGCATGTGTATTGTAGTTAACATTTATTAAAAATACTTGAATAGCATATATATATACCTCTCTCTGTAAGTTTATTTTCAAACATGGAACAAATTTGTTCTTTGTTTTAAAGAAAAAGATCTTTATAATGGGGAGGGATTGATTATACAAAATTCTTCAAACTCTATAGAAAAAGTCCTGTATCTATTCCTTCACAGTTTTTCCTAAGGATTTTCTCTAAAGGTTACTTGTTCCTGTTATTTATTTTTCTGTCAATATAGATTTCTAGTTCTCTGAATTGCATGCTTTGGATTCTTGACTTGAAACTGGACTTGTGACAGACATAACCTCCAAGATTTCCTTTGGTTTTTAAATGGGTAATCTGTCATCTGAAAGACACATGGCAGCTCCCTGAACATTATTTGCTCAGGTTCAGGACCTGTGATGAAAGCTTACAGCTGACTCTGCTTCCTATATGCAACAAAAAAGCCTGAGGTTGCCGGGCGGTGGTGGCTCACGCCTTTAATCCCAACACTTGGGAGGCAGAGGCAGGCGGATCTCTGTGAGTTCGAGACCAGCCTGGTCTAAAAGAGCTAGTTCCAGGACAGGCTCCAAAGCCACAGAGAAACCCTGTCTCGGAAAAAAAAAAAAAAAAAGCATGAGGTTTTGTGATTCCAACAATAGAGATCACAGTGACAGTTTCCTCTTTCACCATTTTGTGTGTTTCCTCTATCTATAAGGAAAAAAAGTCTTTGAGGAAAGAAAGTGGAGAAAATATCAAAAGATGGAAAGATATTCCATGCTCATAGATCAGCAGGATTAACATCATAAAATGGCCATTTTAATAAAAGCAATCTACAGATTCACTGCAATTTTCCATTAAAATCCTAAAACATTTCTTTACAAACCATGAAAGAACAATGCTAAACTTCATATAGAAAAAGAAAATAAAACAAAAAAACAAGGATATTGAAAACAATCCTGTACAGTAAAAAAAAAAAAATATCCATAGGTATCACCAACCCCTGATTTCAAGCACTGCTACAGAACTATAGTAATAAAATCCACATGATATTGGCATAAAAAAGACAAGTGAATCAATGGAATTGAATCAAAGACCTACATGTAAATCTACACACCTTTGTATATCTGATTTGAGAAATAAATCAAAATTATATAGTGGACAAAAGAAAGCATCTTGAACAAATGATTCTGGCTAACTGGATGTCAGCATGTAGAAGAATTCAAATAGATCCATCATCCTGCACAAAACTCAAGCCCAAGTGGATGAATGACCTCAATGAATCCAAATACACTGAACCCCAATAAAAAAGAAAGTGGGAAATAGCCTTTAGCATATTGGCACAAAACACAGTTTCTTGAACAGGACATAGACAGCCCATACACTAAGATCAACATATAATAAGTGGGATCTCATGAAAATGAAAAGTTTCTCTTTGACCAAAAACACTATCAATAGTTCAATACTGCAGCCTAAACAATGAGAAAAGATCATCAACCCCTAGTCTGACAGAAGGTTGATTTCCAAAATATATAAAGAACCCAAGAAACTAGATATAAATTATCCAAATAATGTAATAAAAATGAGATGTAGATTTAAATAGAGAACTCTCAACAAAAGAATCTCGAATGAGTAAGAAACAATTAAGGAGATATTCAACATCCTCAGCCATCAAGGAAGTATGAATCAAAACAACTCTTAGATTCCAGCATACACTTGTCCAAATGGCTAAGATCAAATACACACATAAGTAACCGTTCATGCTGGAGAGGATTTTGAGCAAGGGGAACACTCTTCCATTTGCTGGTGTAAAAGCAAGTTTGTACCATTACTTTGGAAATTAGTGTGGCAGTTTTTCAGAGAATTGGAAATCAACCTATCACAGGACCAAGCTATAAAATTATTGGGTATATATCCTAAGGATTCTCAATCATACTTGCAAGGACACTTGCTCAACTATGTTGATAGCAGCTTTATTTGCTTTAACCAGAAGCTAGAAGAAACCTAGATGTCCTTCAACTGAGGTATGAATAAAGAAAATGAGGTACATTTGCACAATTGAGTGTTACTCAGATGTTAAAAGCAAGGAAACCATGAAATATGAAGGCATATTGAGAAACTAGAAAAAATAATCCTCAGAGAGGCAACCCAGATCCAGAAATACAAACATGGTAGGTATTTACTCTTATGTGGGTATTAGCTGGAAAATAAAGGAGAACAGCGCTACAATTCACAGATCCAAGAAGACTAGATAACAAGAAAGGTTCGTGGAGGGAAGCTTAAAGGGAAAGGAAATAGAGGTTTTATGAGTAAACTGTGGGTGGGTGATGGTGGGAACATGAAGATCTGGTTTGGGGGGTAGAAGGAGAGTACTGAAAGAGACTTCTGGAGAGGGTGAGAATTTCAGGGTCAAGTAAAAACCTGGCGCAAGGGAATATCCCTGTAATCTACAAGGACAATCTCTCCCAAGACTCTAAGTAAAAGCAGATATGTAGCATGGACTGGCCGCCTCCTGTGATTTCAAATGGAAGGAATGGTAAATCAGTCCAGTCACATTCCCTTTGACCTACAGTCTGTCCTGCCTACAGGATGTGCTGGGGTAGGAGAGGCCTAGAGATGAAGGTAGTGGCCAACCAGTGACTGGTCTTACCTAACACCCATGCCAGGAGATAAGCCCACTTTTGACACTGCCTGGAGCACCAGGACAGGATGGATAACTCGGGGACATAGGATGGGACCAAATATGGCTGGAGAAAAACTTTGTCAATGTAATGATGCTTGATGATATTTTTCTATGAATATAGATTGGTGCCTAGCACAGATTCTATGAAGGAGCCCCGTTCTAAGGGGTTTCCTTGATCTTCAGTGTGCTGATGTGAAGTCAACAGTTGTGTGTTGTCTCCTCTTCCTATTTTCTATGAAAAAAAATGGTGCCTAACCCATAAGTGGGGGTTTATATAGAAACTCTGGAAACAGATGCAGACCCACATCCTAATATTAGGCAGAGCTCAGAGAGTACTACAGAAAAAGGGGAGAAAAGATTGGAGGAGTCAGAGTGATCAAGGACACAACAGGAAAACCCACAGAAGCAACTAACCTTGGCTCACAGGGACTCATAGAGACTGAACCAACAGTCAGGGAGTCTGCGTGGGACTGTCCCAGGCATTCTGCATACATATTACAGTTGTGTAGCTTTGTCCTCTTGTGGGACACCTAATAGCAGAAACAGGGGCTATGACCCCTTTTCTGTCTTTTCAGACCCTACTCCTCATTCTGAGTGGCCTTTCCCATGATTAGTCTTACTGCAACTTGTTGTCCCATGTTTTATTGATACTCATGAGAGACCTGTCCTTTCCTAAACAGAAATGAAGGCAGAGGGGTTGGGGAGTGGGAAAATTGGGAGGAAAATAGGGGGTGGATTGGGAACAGAAAAGGGAGGGGAAACTGTCACTTGAATTTAAAATAAATAAATTTTAAATTTTGCATATTTCATCATACTAAATAATAAAATCGATTCAATGAAAAAAAGAAAAAAGTATAAAAATTTAAAAAATAAGTTGAACTTTGGAACTCAGGATTTTAATTTACTGGAAGCTAGCAATATAGCTCGATTGTGTTTTTTTTAATTAATTAATTTTTTTTTTATTGAAAAAATTCCCGCCTCCTCCCCACCTCCCATTTCCCTCTTGCTCCCACTCCTCTCCCCTCCCCCACTCATCTCCCTTTCCCTCCACTCTTTTCCCCCTCCCCCCACTCCATTTCTCCTCCCTCTCCAGTCTGAAGAGCAGTCAGGGTTCCCTGCCCTGTGGGAAGTCCAAGGTCCTTCCCCCTCCATCCAGGTCCAGGAAGGTGAGCACCCAAACAGGCTAGGCTCCCACAAAGCCAGTTCATGCACTAGGATCAAAACCCAGTGCCATTGTCCTTGGCTTCTCACCAGCCCTCATTGTCTGCCATGTTCAGAGACTCCGGTTTTATCCCATGCATTTTCAGTCCCAGTCCAGCTGGCCTTGGTGAGCTCCCAATAGATCAGCCCCACTGTCACAGTGGGTGGGTGCACCCCTTGTGGTCCTGACTTCCTTGCTTATGTTCTCCCTCCTTCTGCTCCTCATTTGGATCTTGGGAGCTCAGTCCACTGCTCCAATGTGGGTCTCTGTCTCTATCTCCATCCATTGCCAGATGAAGGTTCTGTGGTGATATGCAAGATATTCATCAGTATGGCTATAGGATAGGGTCATTTCAGGTTCCCTCTCCTCAGTTGCCCAAGGAACTAGCTGGGGACATCTCCCTGGACACCTGGGAACCCCTCTAGAGTCAAGTCTCTTGCCAACCCTAAGATGGCTCCCTTAATTAGGATATATACTTCCCTGCTCCCATATCTACCCTTCCATTATCCCAACCATCCCATTCCCCCAAGCTCCCCCCACCCCTCTTCTTACTTTTATCTCCCCATTTCCCCTTACCCCCATCCCACCCCACCCCCAAGTTCCCAGTTTTTGCCTGGCAATCTTGTCTACTTCCCATATCAAGGAGGATGACTATATGTTTTTCTTTGGGTTCAACTTCTTATTTAGCTTCTCTAGGTTCACTAATTATAGGCTCAATGTCCTTTATTTATGGCTAGAAACCAATTATGAGTGAGTACATCTCATGTTCATCTTTTTGGGTCTGTGTTACCTCACTCAGAATACCATCTTACACCTGTCAGAATGGCTAAAATAAAAAACACCAAGTTCTATTGTGTTTTAAGACTCAGAAAACACACTGATACCTCAAGTCTCTTTCTGTCACATACATGTAGGTATTAGGAAATGCTAATTCCTAGGTCTCTTCTGGAATGAAGATAAGGAATGCTTTCCTCTCCCTTTCCTGTATGCTCATTTGCAGGATTAAAACTTGGAATTCCAGCATCACTAAACCTGCCATAAGGTACAGCTGCATGGGATTCAGTGGGACCATTAAAGAATAAAATCTATAACATGCTACACAAGTTTATTCATTTCCAAGAAGCTATTCAGCAAGTATGGCCCTCTGTATACAACATCTAGAGACAACTCTGAGGAGACAGCTAGTGGGCTGACTGAGCCAGTTACTACTCAGGCTTAGAACCACGGTTATGAGTTAGCCCAGCCAAGCATCCTCATATCTATGAACCATGGAGCATGTGAAGGGATGAACAGACAGATTCAAAATGGAAGGATCTCCAGACACAAGATAAGAATAGGAATTCCAAGAGGAACCCCAGTGAGAATTGATTATTGGTGGTGTCACCAAATTAAAAACAAACAAACAAAAAAAAACCAAACAAACAAAAAAAGATAAAACAGAGGACTCAAACCACACCAATGACTAATGAACATTTGCAAGTAAAGAAAAACAGACTAAAGAGCAAACTGTGTGACTCAATGGCCACACCACAGCTTCCATGACAAGGTTCTCCTACTTTTGTTTTGTTGTTTTCTGGTTTTGTTTGGGTTGGTTTTAGGATTTTCTCTTTTCATTATTAATGTTTTTTCATTTATTTATCAGCCTCAGTTTCTCCCCACTCCTCTTCTCCCACTCCCAACTCTTCCCATCCCATCTCATGTTTAAGATAAAAGGTGGCATTTCCTTTATGGTTTTTCATCTCTCTAATGCTTTCAGGAATATAAATATATAAGGATACCTGGTTGCAGTATATGTTTCTTCAACTTAATGAAATTTATTTAGACAGTTACTATGCAATGTCATTACTTCTCTGTAGAGTGTCACTCTGCAATTCTTTCATGGTGGGTGTGATACCAGGCTCCAAATAGTAATTGCTTTATATTCCTTCATAACACAAAGTTGTGCACTGTACCCATTCTCTGAGAGTGAGAGACTTCACTCTCATCTTACTTCTTGAGACTTCTGAAATTGGGCAAAGAGGAGACAACGCACAACTCTTGACTTCACATCAGCACATTTAAAAAAAAAAAACTTAGAATGGAGCTCCTTGCCAGGGAAATGCAACAACAGAAGGGCTAGACATTGTTGAACAATATGAAAAGACCAATATCATTGGTTCCATGAGATTTCCTATCACCATGTGCTCTTTTACTAGGCTTTGGGGTTTTTCTAGTTATTTTTCAAAAGCAATGATCTCCTTAAAACCCACTGAGATCATATCACATCTATAACTGTATTTTTAAGGATCCCTTCTACTTTCTGCCACCTCGCCCATACCCATTCTACGAATTCCCAAAAGCTGTACTGCTCACAGTGATAACAAAACGTAAATAAGTAAAGCCTCCCCCCTCCCCCAAGAAAAAGACAGGTGGGTAGAAGGACTGTATCAACTTTCCATATCATGGTTTTAATATTCACCTGTAGTCAAATGCTCTAAAAAGATTAGATAGTCTGCTATCACAACTGATTTTTTTCTCCTACTCTATAGCCATTTTATATATTGCTATGTAATGTTCTATTTCACTTTTGTGTGGCATATGACTCTACAGAGTTAAATCTCCAATTCCATCAAACATCCCACTAATATGGAAGTGCATACTAACAAATACCCAGTATTTAGTGTCAATAAGTTATGGACCAAGTAGAAATTATCAAGGCTTTTACCAATGTTGTCTAAATGTCTTACTGAAAGCTTCTTTGTTACACAGGTAAATATTTATTTCATGGTTGTAGCCAGATGCTGTTCACTGAAAAGGTGTGCAAATGTCTATATCTATACAAACATATTTTATATAAAATTTTATTTTACAATTATTTTACATTTCTTACATCGTCATGGACAAAGAAAGGCTCATGGAACTCTATCCCTGCCTGTTGAACAATTATCTACTGATGGATATTGTGGGAGTACAGTCAATATCCTCAAACATGTACAAAATGATTAGCCGAAGAGGCTATATTGCACAGCTCCATACCCAGTTACACAGGTGACCTTGGCTATATTTACTGGGACACATGCACAATAAAAGATGTGAACAGAGTAAAAGGACCTGTGGGGATGGTGTCTTTGCAGGGAATAGAGGACATAGAGAAGAGGGAGAGTAATTAGAGTACCTTAAATACGTGTAGTCAAATGCTAAAGAAAAATTTAATTAAAATATAAAGGACATGAAAATCTTTAAAACCACATTCAAGGTAAATTTATTTCCTATGGTAAAATGCATTGAAGAGAGAGGAAAAATATTCAGAAGGAAGACAAGAGAGGCAAATAATAAATAAATAAATCAGAAATAATGCTAACTGGAAAAGATAATATGAAAGTTTTCATGATACAGTCAAAATCTCAATACAAAATTTAATATTTAAAGAAGAAATTAATTGTTAATGCCTATAACACAGCCCTGGAAACAATGGAACATTTATTTTCAAAGTAAGAACTTTCCACTTGTAAAACTAAATGTCACTGCAGAAAAAAAGCAATGTAGCTTAGGAACGAGGGCAAGAGAGGAGAGAGATCTTTAAAAAAAGAATCAATGAGACTAAACAAAAGCTGCAGCCTGTTAGATGCATGTTATCCATTAAGAGATAAGTGCACAAAATGCTGCCTCTCATCCCCTGTATCCCCAGTCTGCTAACATTTAATAATTCAACCTGGAACATGGTGACACATTATAACAATTATTAAAGTTAAAAGCAAACAGATGGAAGTATGTGTAGGGGAGTACTTTGAAGACAACATGCAATTTTGTCATTTCTTAACTTTCTCTATTTTTTAAAATAAATTTTGTGACTAATGGATATCAAATAAACTACTGAGCAGATGAATCTGTCCTCTACCCATTCCCAGTGCTGTGCTTCCCTCAAACACAGAGACAGTTTATCCCTTTGGCAATAGTAGCCAAAGTTTATTACTTTCAGCCAATGTTATTTTATTTTTTTTGAACGCTATTCTTATCAAACATGCCTTCTAGTCTATACCAGTCATTACATCCACAGCAAAATAAAAATTCAATCTCCTGTTTTCATTCAGCACTTCAAAGGCTTCTTTCTTGGGTCCTACTTTAGTATCCTGCCATCATCATTGCCTACTTTACTTACAGCTCATATTTTGGTTAAACTCACCAGTGCCTCCAATTCAGCAATTATGTGAGCTCCACTTTCTACACAGTAATCTTAGATCAATTGCGAATTGTATTTGCAGCATGTGAGGGTTTAGTTCAACCCAGTTGAATATCCTAAATACACAAAATCGTATACCTGCGATCTTTCTGATATCTCTTGAAAAACAACTATCACACTGAAGAAAGCTAAGCAGAATGTGTGTCCCTGTAGTGACTAACCTCCAAGACTTTTAGCTCTGGGTCAGTCCGAAACAGTTGTTCAGCTCTGTATTGTAGTCTTCCAAAACACAGAACAGTCAGAAAGGGGATAATACAAACATCAGAGAATCACACTTCCCCAACTCACTTGCAGCACAGTGTTGGGTGTCTTTTCCTGTATTAAACATTTTTCTTAAATATCCACATGCAAAAGCCCATGTGCAAAATCATAATCAAGAAAAATGCAGATGTTACTGCATCATTTCATGATCATTACAGGTCACATAGTTGAGAACAGTCACAATCATGCTCAGGTGTGGTCTCCTACATGTTGAAAAGCTCAGAGACTTGAAAACATCTGACTTTCTCCAGGTTATATAAATAACAAGAGAAGAAATTGCACAGGCAATCTCACTACATGATGTTAGTGAATTACTGAAAAAATTATTTAGAAAATATTATTGTTTCTCTAATAGGAAAGCATATCACTAATTCACACCAGTATATAGCAGCTAGAAAAACAAATCAAAATATATGAGATAAATATACAAAACAAGTACTATGTTTTATACTAGAACTTTATGGAATATGAAGCATGAAAAATTGTTTTCTTTAGAAATGAGTATACTATTTTGGGGAGACATCTACCACTTCTGACCCTGTACTCTTTCTACCTCCTCTTACATATATAACCCAGTGCCTTGAGGGGAAGGAAGGGTTATGTTAAAGATTTCCCATTGATGGTTGATCGCTGTCTCTTAGTCTCTATACACTTTCCAGTTGTGGATCTTTTTGCTAACTACCAGCTACGGTACAATGGTTAATTACTATCCACTTCTCTAATGAGGATTGAGTAATAATCTGCTCTATGGGTACAGAGTTATGTCTTTAGGAATAAACTTACTGCTGTGTTCCTTTCTATAGGATCTTTTCCCTATGCCTATGACCTATCTCATCTCAAAGTTCTTGGCCATTTTATCAGTGTCAGGTGCTGGTTCTATTTGATGGAATGGGCCTTAAATTAAATTTTAATTTAGCTGTTTACTTCCCTAGCATTTGCAGCACTAATGCAAACAGGTGGGTTTTGTTATAGGATTCAGAGTGGGAGATATGTATAGCAGATGAATAATACATCAAGTACAGAAATGCTGCAAGATTAAAGAGATCAAAATAGGGGAAATCAGAGCCTGAACAGAGAGCCACATGCGTTTGCTCAGGTAAGAATACCTGAACCTGAATGGTTACTCAGAACCATTCCCCCAGATGACAGACACACAGACACCTAGGCATACAAAACTTGAAGAAATTGACCTTCATATAACAAGTTTTGGAGATAGTGTCCTATCATTGGAGCAAATAGTTGAAAATTTAGAAGTGCAATAGGTGTTAATTAAAGACAGTGAAAGACATTTGTCCCCCCCCCCCCCCGTTCTGTAAGAGGGAGTCATCTCAGCAACGTGGAGCACACTACAAAAAAGATGAAATAGTGGCTTTCAAAACAGAAGGTGTTTTCCTCAACACAAATAGGGCATAGAAGATAAAAATGTGCAAATACACTTTATACAGCTAAGTAGACTTTGCATCTAGCAACTTAAAATTTGAGTGTATTTGGCAGAATTTCTGTCATACCCTTTCTATGTCACAGTGCCTACAAATGTATTTCATAGCCACCAGCTATTTAATCCACATGACTGGCAGACAGTGCCACAATGATGACTCAGAGAGTCATTCCTGACTCTTATCTTTCTGTGTTATCTTCTTCGTGGTTTGAAGTACATTCGCTTCAACTAACAGATGGGGAACAATGGTTGCTTGAAAGATTCATTCCATGTACAGTCTGTCAAAATTAGAATTCATCTCTATTTTTACCCAAATTCCATGACATATATTAAAAGAAAAAATCTGTAACAGGGAATGATGCAGGTTTAGGATCAGCAGAATGGAGAAAACATTTAATACAAATATGTCTAATTAGTATAAAGAAAGGCCAAAAAAAAAAGGTTTTTTTTTCTAAATTATAATTCATATGAGATAAATAATGGATTTGAGAAATTAATTCCAAATGATATATTGAAAATCATATGTATTAAAGTGTTTATTTGTTATAAATACATAATTCAGTGAAAATATGAAAATTTTGACTCTTTCTAGATAGTTAGACCAATGGATTGGATATTAGATTTTATTATTATCTACCACTTTTACCTCTTACTGTTTGCACACAGCAGGAGATAACAAATAAAATTTTAATATGCAAATTATGTAAATTAGTAACTTGTTTTAGAGTGCTACATTATATGTTAGGATTAAGATTAAGTCTGGAGGACTAGAGAGATTTATCAACATTTAAAACACTGGCTGCTCTTGCAGAGGACCCCTGGTCAATTTCTAGCACCCACACTGTTTCCTACAGCCTACTGTTACTACTATTCCAAATGATCTGATGCCCTCTCTGACCATCACAAACACCAGCTAAACACTAGACAAGCAGATATATGTGCAGGCAAAACACTTATACAATAAAAATAAACAAAAATATAAATTTTAAAAGAATTGTTTACCTTTTTCTAGTTGGTGTGCATATATTTTATATTCTCAGCAATTTAAGTAAAGTCAAGTATAATTTTAGAAATGCATTTAAAGAATATGGTGTGGATAAAAACCATATTAATAATAATTTATAATAATTAACTGTCACATATACATTAGACTAATTTTCTATTTGCTACAACTGGTTAGATAGTGTTAAAAATAGGACTACATGTTTAAATGTTTATATCCTAAATAGTAATATCCATTGGTTACAGTAGTAATACACTCAGGGAATCTCTTTTTTTAAGAGAATGTTCTTAGCTATGAGAGTTTCTTTTACTTATCATGTTAAATGAACAAAGTGTAGTGATATACTATACTTCATTTAATTAAAAATGGATAATCATTTACTGTTTCCTTGAAAATCTCTTAAAGGGCATTAAAGAATAATAAAATATAAAATTCCGGGCATCTAGGAAAGATTTGGGTTTCATTTGTTTGTTTGCTTGTTGTTCCTAAAGATTATGCAACATTATTGTAATGTCACACTTGCTCATTTTATTTCTGTTTATTTTTCAGAGTAAAATTCATTACTATCAATACTGTATTTTGTGATATTGCAAAGCAATATAAAAAGACCAAAGCCAGGCTTAGTTAATGGGACCTAGGCTTCTTTTCATAAGCATCGTATTTTCGCTAGTGACAGCATTATATAGCATTACATTTTTATGGGAGCTGTTCTGATTATTTTAATGTCAACTTGATATAAGATAGAGTCATCAGATAGGAGGAAGCATCTATGGAGAGCTTGAGGGAACAGCATAGTCAAGTTCGGGGAAGAACAGAGATGAGAGCAAGGAAAGAGATATCTTGATTGATGGAGCCATTATGGGGCTAGCAAGAAAACTGGCACTAGAGAAATTCCCAGAGATCCACAAAGATGACCCCAGCTAAGACCCTAAGCAATAGTGGTGACAGTGCCCAAGCTGGCCTTGCCCTGTAGTCAGATTAATGACTATCCTAAATGTCACCATATACCTTTCATCCAGAAACTTATGGAAGCAGAGTCAGAGAGCCACAGGGGGGCACTGGGATGAACTTTTAAACTCCAGTTGAAGAGTTGGAAGTGTGAGAATATGAACAAAAAGGTCAAGACCATGATGGAAATACTCGCTGAGACAGTGTAGCTGAACTAATGGGAGCTCACCAACTTTGGTCTGACTGGAAAGGAACAATCATAGGACTAAACCAGTCCCTCTGAATGTGGATAACAGTTCCATGCCTGGGGAAGACTGGCCACTGGCAGTGGCACCAGGACTTATCTCTACTGCATGTATTGGCTATTTGGAACCAATTCTCTTTGGATGGATAGCTTGCTAAGCCTAGATATAGTAGGGAAGGCCTTGGTCCTTCCTCAAAGCAATGTGCCTTACCCTCTCTGAGGCCTGGATTGGGAGTATGGTAGTGGGTAAGGTAGAGGGAATGGGAGAGGGGAGTGAGAACTAAGATTGGAATGTAAATTAAATTTTAAAAATAGTTTATTTTTAGGTAAAAAAAAAGAAAGAAAGATAAGATAAGATGAGATGAGATGAGATAAGATAGGATAATGCTCTGTAAGACCAGGCTGTAAAGTCTTGCAAATACCCAAGGGAGGTAGGTGTCTGAGGGTCTCGTTGCAGCCAGGATCTTATAGATCTGAGTGACCTGTGTTGCCATAGGTGCCATGGTGACAACTGGCCCAGGCTAGATCTGAAGGCCATGTCTGGGTTCATGATACTATTTCAGCCAGAGGTCTGTGTTGATGTCCTCAGCTCCTGATAGCATTGAAGGATATGCCAATGCCTGGGATCTGGGCTGCCACCTGGGGCCATGTTGGTGTTCAAGGGACATCCTGCCATGAGTGCTATACTGGTCTGGGTGGCCTGTGCTGTCAGCCTGGGCCATGGTGATTTCAGGTCAAGCTGCTGCCTAGGGCTAGACCTGGATTTGTGGCCCCAGAGCAGTCAGGATCTGAGTTGATTTCCATGGAACCTGTTACCAGCAAGGACTGAGCAGATGCTTGTGGTCTTCTAAGCCACCTGAGACCACATTGGTGTCCTAGGGACATGCTCACACCAGGGCCTTATTGATCTGGGGGATCTACGCTGCTACTGGGGCAGTGGTAACATCCAGGCCATGATGCTGCTGCTGACCACATCTGAGTCTGTGGTTCTCTGTAACTGGGGTCTGTGTTGATGCTTATGGCCCGTGTTTCCACAGTGGACCTTAGGAACCATTAACATCGGGGTGTAAGGTGTTTTCTCTTCCTTCCTTTTTTCCTTCCTTCCTTCCTTCCTTCCTTCCTTCCTTCCTCCCTCCCTCCCTCCCTCCCTCCCTCTTTCTTTCTTTCTTTCTTTTTTTCTTTCTTTCTTTCTTTCTTTCTTTCTTTCTTTCTTTCTTTCTTTTTTGTAAGGCATTTTCTTAATCAGTGATTGATCAGAAGGGCACAGTTCTTTGTGGGTGGGGCTACTCCAGGACTGGTAGTCCTTAGTTCTTTAAGAAAGGCAACTTTAAAGACTATGGAGAGCAAGCCAATAATCAGCACCCTTCCATGACCTCTGCATTAGCTTTTGCCTCCAGGTTGCTGCCCTGCTTGAACTCCTGTCCTTACTTCCTTCAGTGATAAAAACTGCTGTGGAAGTATAAACCAAATAAAACCTCTCCTCCCCAGCTTGCATTTTGATGTTTTAGTAAAGCAATTGATGGAGGTGGTTCTTCTTTCTATGTGTTGCTTTCATTGGTTAATTAATAAAGAAACTGCTTGGCCTTTAATAGGACAGAAAATTAGGTAGGCAGAGTAGACAGACAAAATGCTGAGAGAAAGAAGCTGAGTCAGGCAGTTGCCATGATTCTCCCACTCCAGACAGATGCAGGTTAAGATCTTTCCTGGTAAGCCACCTTGTGGGCTACACAGATTATTAGAAATGGGTTAGATCAATATGTAAGAGCTAGCCAATAAGAGGCTGGAACTAATGGGCCAGGCAGTGTTTTAAAAAATACAGTTTCCGTGTAATTATTTCGGGGCATAAACTAGCCATGCGGGCGGCCGGGTGCCGGGGACACAGCCCGCCATTCTTCAACAAGCAATAGAAACCCCAGCTAAGACAGGAGCCAAAATAGTTAAGTATGAATTGTATAACTAGATTTACCAGAGTCTAGACCTAAGTAAGCGAACACCGCAGGGGTAAAGCAAATACATTTTTTGTGTGTGACATTAAAATCATCTCATTTTCATGGTTGTTCAAAACCATAAACTATCAAGTTGCTCAATTTTATCACAAAAGACCAATGAAAGAAAATAATCATTCTAAAATGATTTTACGGAGCTGCATGCTAACAACTCTAGGATGTTACCAATTACAAAATAACATTGAATTTTCTTGTGACATCTAAGACAACCTTGTGTCTCCGTCTTGCCAGATGTTTTACAGAGTTCCTTAGTAGAATTCCTGTGACATCCTAAATCCTACAGTCATCCTTCCAGTCATCCTGACTCAGCCAAGGGTTGACAAAGTTCCCATGCCTGCCTATTTCACAACCCATAAAGGACGCTTTATTATTTTCTTTCCCCAGACATCAGATGAGTTTTAGAAAAAGTGCAGCAGTAGAACAATGAATGCTGTTACTTGGAAAATAAAGAAAAGTGAAAGATAATCAATTTCCCCCAATCTTCCCTTTGCTCAGCCACTTGATTTGAAACCACATATTGCTTCTCCAGAATTAACAGTTAAGGCAACCAGTTCAAACGCAACACACATTAAAATGCATACTCAATTTTGATTATATTGAAAAACTTCATCATAAGAGATCTTCTGTGACATTTATATTTAAAATATAGCGCTTCATAGTTAAGCTAGCAAATTTAAACACATAGAAACAAAGGAGTTTTCTGTAAATTAGTTGTATTGTATAGGCTATGGCTAACTATTTGCACATATATTTATTTATTTTACACACTCTGCCCATTTGTTTCAGAAGCAGGCAGTCCAGTTTTTGTGTCCATTGTAAGCTCAATTTGTTTTTACTTCCTCAGTATGTTTTCTTGGCATCTGCTTTTATGGATATATAGCTGGTCATTAGCACAGCTTTGCATGCCTTGTAACTGGGCTGTTTTTCATGCAAAATAGACATTTGTAAAATAATTACAGATGGGAAATTACACCCTACGGAATTTTGTCTTCATTATAAAAGTATCCTGTTCTGATAATTTTATATACACTTCATTACAAAGGGAGCACACAGGGAAAATAAAAAATCTAGTTATGATAGCAATCTTGAGAGCACTTGCTCTTTCCAAGTGAGAAGTGGTGGGCTGTATATGAAAGCAATCAGTGTGGGAAATCAGAAAATTCTTTCTGATTTCTTTTCTTCCCACCATCTTCTCTATTCTACAAAAACAGACTCTGTATACCCTACCATGAGGCTCCTACAAAACTTAAAGATGTCACAGAGTGACTGTGCAGCTAATTTACAGAAGAGGAGGAATTTTTTAAAGAATTGCGTAATTTTTGTGATGTTGTTTCAGATAGGATCTCTTTATTTACTGAAAGTTGGCCTTGAACTTGCTGAGTAGCCAAGGTTGGCTTTGAATTTCCCATACTTTGGACAGACTCCCAAGTTCTAGGTCATAAGAGTCCCCATGAACAGCTAGACAATATTTATATATCATTGTATCAAAGATCTTTTAGTAAAATTACCCTGGGATAGATTACCCTTTTATTACTTCCCACCTTTTCCCCATTTGCCTAGTTCCCAGAAAACAAACCCCCATGACTGCCTCACGAAACCTCTTGACTTGGAATCCCTTCTTAGTTCTAACAAATAGAAATCCTAGTAGATCACTTCAGAGTCGAAGAAGGCAGGGGTCAGGAATATATTGCCAACTCTGTATTTGCTTGTCTTATACTGGCATCGTCTGCCACCTAGTCTTCAAGTGACCATGTCATACTGGCAGCCCCTTGACAGCTTTTTTTCCTTGCAGGTTTAGGTAACTAAAGCTTCTCCTGACCTCTGATTATCCTTACCCAAGCTTACATACAATAAAGGGTCAAAGATAGAGCTCTTTGCAGAATATGCCCTCATCATTTTTTGTTGGTTTTGTTCCCATATTTACAGGAAGCACCTCAGGATGCTTTATTGAACGGGAGATCTCTTTCCTCAATTATCCCTACCCATACGTGGTTTCTGCGGAAATGTGGACAGAGACAGAGTCTTTGAGTCACAGAGTGATAGAATGTTGGGCCATGAAAAGAATTTCTTTCCAAAGTTCTGATAAAAGATGGTACCCATCAGCAGAAAGTGTTCTGTGCAGATCCTGCAGGCAATTAGTTGAAAAGATGAAACTTTACAGTCTTTCAACTCATAATCAAAGTCTAAGGCTTTTGTTGTTGATGTTTATCTTAATGACTTCCATACTGGAACATGCAGTGCCTAGGCATTCATCAGAATCCATAAGTACAGAAGCCTCTTAATTAGTTACCAAATTGCACTTGTTTTTAAAGATGTTCATAAAGTTCAGAAGAACAGTAGAAATAAAGGCAAATAAGCAGAAAATAATGATGAAAGACTTTAGTACCTAGGATACTTTGTAGAGAAATTGACAGTTAATATCCTATTCCAGAGTTTCCAGTTGACTGTCTTAGTGTGTGTAATGAGGAAACTCTTTTTGCAAAGTATCATTAGTTTTCCTGCATCATCGTGTCAGCCCCTGTAAGTTCATATTTATCTTTAAATACCTACTCAATTCACTATTGTCTTTATAAAAGTACAATTCCCCTTGTTTTTTATAGTCTTGACTCATCTTCTTAAAAATTAACCAAACAGAACAAGAACAGACTATGTTGCCTTCAAAATTTTATTCTACTGTACGGCATGCATGTCTCTAAAGTTGCAGTCTGTTGTATCAAACGGTAAGTTTTGCTGCATGTTTTTTATGAATTTTATATTTTACCATAGTTAGCATAAGGAGAATAAATATTTGTGATTTCTTTCTTCTAGAAATGGAAATATGTCATTAATAGAATGAGAGCTACTGAATTAGAATCAACATCATTTGCTACACCTTTTAGCTTTCAAATCAGCTAAAACCAACCTGAAAATAATTGCTAGTCCGCAGATAAAGCCATCCCTAAGTAGCTTACTTGTGAAGGAACAAATAACTACTAAAAATCATAGAAAAATGATATAGTTAAACAATAATAAATATGGAGATTGCATTCTATGCCATATCAATACTAGTTTTATTGCTTTGTTGCAGTTATCAGCATTAGATTGGCCTAAGCTGGACTTTTTTTTTCAAAATTAAAGTTTCACAATACAGATGTAATATTTACAGTTATAATTTATCATACAGTGTACCATTAAAAGGTATCTTTTCTCAATCAAAACATAATTAAAACTAGTGTAAACTACAGTTGACCTAAAATGAATGGACGTTATGACACCAATCTAACTAAAAAAAAAATCCTTTAATCATGAATAATAGCTTCAAAGAAATGTTATTTCATCTTTTAACAAATTCAGTTGCAATATTTTGCATTTACCTTAACATAACTTCAATACAAATCATAAATTTCTATTATGGTACTCAATCAAAGTAATTAAACATAAATAAGAAGATATTAGTCAAGGTTTCAAAACTGCAGAGGAGGTTAAGTATTCAAGATAATGTTAAATGGTTGAACAAGAGGAATGAAACTACAAAACATTAGCTTGACTCCCACATAGACTTAAAATCACTTCCACAGCTTGTTAGTAGAGACATTTCATCAAAGTCACCCATTTGTCAACTGTATAGCTCATTTATCTTGCTAGGATTTTCTGCAAACACACAAATTGGCCTTATTCCCATAGTCCCTCTTTGCCTACAAACCATTAAAGTTGATCTGTCTGGTCTCTTCTACTGGTGCTTAAATATCTTCTTGAATCCTAATACTACCCTCTTTACAGCCCCCAAGAGGCCTTTCCAATATCAGCCCTAATTGTTCCTCCAATACTTGCTTGCTCCTCAGTTGAAAGTGCCTGCAAGCAAGTGCAGAAGCATACAGCTGTGTTCTTTCTGCCCCACCATCAGTCACAACATCGCTCAGTTCTAAAAAGTTCTACTTTTCATGCTTCTGAGGTCTTCCTAAAGAAATAACATATTCTACTAGTACTTTTCTTATCGTTTGCTGCAACATTAGCATTGATATTCTTTCACGTTGACTGTTTTCAGCGATGCTAAAAATCTCAAGCACAAGCAGTATAAACAATGAAAGTTTTTGAAATAGGTAAATTCCACTCCTCAACTCTGGAATTCCAGAATCTGTACAGAGTAAGTCTTGTGAGAAACAATAATTTTTTCACACAGATATTCTGCCAGGTAAAGATGTGACCTGAATATTTTGCACTTGTGAAGCAGAGGCAGGTAGATCTCTGAGTTCAAAGACAGTCTGGTCTATGAGTGAGTTCTAAGACAACCAGGACTACACAGAGAAACCCTGTATAAAAAAAGTAAAAAGAAGAGAAAGAATAAAAGAAGAAAAGGAAATGAACATTACAGTTTCACACAATGCCATCTATATCAAATAGAGGTCATAATAATACATAAATTGAAGTTCCACTTATTAAATACATTGTTGAATTTGCATGCCATTATCAGATCTTTTAGTTTTATTTCCTGTTATTCTGGGGCTTGTGAAACATTTGCTCAAGTATTTACAGCATCAAGGTCCAAGACATAAGCAAAATAAAAAAAATTGTTGACAATAGTTTATTACAGATAATTGAAAATGAGAACTTGACTCCTCAAGTTTTATTTTCTTGTGATGCAATCTATTTCCAAACCTGCATTTAATATATATAATATCTGTTTATATTTGTCTGCTGTTCATTTTTGTGATTTGGATATGTTTAAATATTTGTGAATATGTACATATTATGAGGAGACATTATGGAGTTTTAAAGATATTTAGAAGTATGATAACTCCACCATTTTGTTAAAAGCATCATTATAAAATTGGGTTAAATATTTAACCTAACATTTTTTTAATTTATTACTTTTTTTAAAAAAAATACCAATCCAAGTTTGTACTCTCTCCCCTCCTCCCATTCCCTCACATACCATTCAATCCCAACTCCTTCCAGTTCTCAGAGAGGTTAAGGCAAATAGTTTGTGGAATGTCCAAGGCCATCCCTATTATATCTAGACTGAACAAGATATACATCCAAAGAGAATACGTTCCCAAAAAAAGCCAGTACATGCAGTAGGGATAAATCCTGGTGCTACTACCAGTGGACCCTCTGTCTGCCCCAACCATGCAACTGTCAACCACATTCAGAGGGACTAGTGTGGTCCAGTGCTTGTTCTTTCCCAGTCTGGCTAGAGTTGGTGAGTTCCCATTAGGTCAAGTAAACTGTTTCAGTGGATGTATCCATCATGGTCTTGAACTCTTTGCTCACATCCCCATTCCTCCCACTCTTCAACTGGACTTTGGCAGTCAGTCCAGTGCTCCCATGCTGGTCTCTGCCTCTGTTTCCTTCAGTTGCTGGATGAAGGTTCTGTGGTGGTATTTATGATATTCATCAGTCTAACTACAGGGCAAGTCAAGTTTTTGCCCCCTCTCCTCTATTGCTTAGGGTCTTAGTAGGAGTCAGCCTTGAGGACCCTTGGAAATTTCTCTAGATCCAGGTTTCTGCTAATCCTTTAATGGCACCTTCAATGAAGATATCTCTTTCCTTGCTCTCATATCGGTCCTTCCTCCATCTCGACTATCCCATTTCCTCAAGTTCTACTCAATCTCTCCCCTTCTTCCCTCCTCTTCTTCTTACACCCTCCCTTCTCCACCTGCCCCCATGATCCTAATTTTGTCAGGTGATCTCGTCTGTTTCCATTTCCAGGTAGAGCTATATATGTTTTTCTTTGAGCTCACCTCATTACTTAGCTTCTCTAAGATCATGAGCTATAGGCTCAATGTCCCTTGTTTATGGCTAGTATCCACTTTTGAGTGAGTACATACCATAATTATCTTTTTGGTTTTGGGTTACCTCACTCAGGATAGTTTCTTAATCCATCCATTTGCATGCAAACTTCAAGATGTCATTGTTTTTTACTGCTGAGCAGTACTCTAATTTATAAATGGGCCACGTTTTCTTCATCCATTCTTTGGTTGAGGGGCATCTAGGATGCTTCCAGGTTCTGGCTATTACAAATAATGCTGCTATGAACATATTTGAACAAATGTCTTTGTAGAATGATTGAGCATCTTTTGGGTATATTCCCAAGAGTGGTATTACTGGATCCTGAGGTAAGTAGATTCCCAATTTTCTGAGAAACCACCACACCGATTTCCAAAGTGGTTGTACAACTTTGCATTCCCACCAGCAAACCATTACTCTGCATCCTCTCCAGCATAAGCTATCATTTGGTGTTTTTTTTAACTTAACCATTCTGACAGGTGTACGATGGCATATCAGAGTCATTTTGATATGCATTTCCCTGATGGCTAAGGATATTGAACATTTGAAATTCTTCTGTTGAGAATTCTCTGTTTAGTTCTGTATCCCATTTTTAAATTGTGTTATTTAAATTTTTGATATCTAATTTCTTGAGTTCTTTATATATTTTGAAGAGTAGTCCTTTGTCTGATGTGGGGTTGGTGAAGAAATTTTCCAAATTAGTAGGCTGCCTTATTTTGTCTTATTGACTGTGTCCTTTGCTCTAAGAAATGTCTGAGTGTCAGGAGGTCCCATTTATTTATTGTTGCTTTTAGTGTCTGTGGTTATATTTAGGAAGTGGTCCCCTGTGGTCATGCATTGAAGACTAATTTTCACTTTCTCTTCTATCAGGTTCAGTGTGGCCAGATTTATATTGAGGTCTTTAACCCATTTGGACTTGAGTTTTGTGCATGGCGATAGAATAGATTATTTTCAGTCTTCTGCATTTTGATACCCAGTTATGCCAGCACCATTTGTTAAAGATATTTTCTTTTATCCCATTTTTTTATTTTAGCTTCTTTGTCAAAAATGTGGTGTTCATGGGTGTATGGATTAATATCTAGGTCTTCAATTTGATTCCATTTGTCAACCTCTCTGTTTTTATGCCAATACCAAGCTGTTTTCATTACTGTAGCTCTGTAATAGAGCTTGATGTCAGGGATGGTGATGCCTCCAGAAGTTCCTTTATTGTATAGAATTGTTTTAGCTATCCTTGTTTTTTTGTTATTCCATATGAAGTTAATTATTGTTCTCTGAATATCTGTGAAAAATTGTGTTGATATTTTGATGGGGATTGCATTGAATCTGTATATTGATTTTGGTAGGATTGCCATTTTTACTATGTTGATCCTACTTATCCAAGAGCATGGGGGATCTTTCCATTTTCTGGTATTTTCTTCAATTTCTTTAAGTCTTCAAAGACTTGAAGTGCTTGTCAAATAGGTCTTTCACTTCAATAAGACATTGATTACCTTCAAAATTCACCTTAAATATCAGGTCTTCTATTTACCTCTTTCTCTGTTTTATTCAAGTATTCATTTTAACTGTGCTCTATTGTTTCTTTTTTAATATCTAGCATTTCTGCCTTCCTAAACATATGTGTGTGTGTGTGTTTACATGGAGTACAGGTATGCTGGATGTAGGTACCAGTCACCACAATAAGGTAATTTATTTTATTCTTCAGAAAAAGCAATACTATTTAACTAATTTGTTATACTTCAATTTTCTTCATATCCCTTTGTTCTACAAATTTAAAGTCTGTGTACTATTGCCAGGTTTCCTTCACTGTGATTTCATTGCATCATTACTGTCATGAGCAATGAGTATTGAGTTCCTACTGCCTATAAAAATACCTCTAGAGTTTTGACCCTACTGCATGTACTGGCTTTGTGGGAGCCTAGCCGGTTTGGATGCTCACCTTCGTAGACCTGGATGGAGCGGGGAGGACTTTGGACTGCCCACAGGGCAGGGAACCCTGACTGCTCTTTGGACTGGAGAGGGAGGCAGAAAGGAGTGGGGTGTGGGGAGTGAGGCATGGGGAGTGGGGGGAGGGGGAGGGATAAGGGAGGCAGGGAGGAGGCAGAAATTTTTAATAAAAAAAATTTAATAAAAAAAATACCTCTAGAATTTTCTGCCAAACCTTTTAGTATTGATAGAATGGGGCCCTACCATGCCATTTGAAACTTAGTTTTTAGAACATCAAAGCTCTACCTTGTCCATGCCAAATTCCATTCATTTTGGTCAAATAATTCATTGCTTAAGTTTAGCTGTTTACATACATGTTGCAATAGTTACTTCAGATTTTGTTCTTTTCAGACATCATGATTAGATTTAGGTAACCCCATAAGAATTTTTACAATTTGATCCACCATAAAGTTTGTAGAATAAAAAAGGGCACTTTCAGTCCTATTCAGGGACTCTCAATACACAAATATACACACACAGAGATGCAGGTGAAAAGTCAATTGGTCTCAAAACAGCAGTGAAATAAAGAATCAGGAGTGCCGATTCACACTTACAATCACAACTCTTGGGGGACGACACAGACATATACAAGGCTACATTCATAAAACAACTTTGAGGACCCCAAGAGATACATACATGGGAAGTAGAAAATGACAAAATCTCCTGAGTAAAGTGGAAACATGGGGACCTTGGGAAAGGGTTGAAGTGGAGGGGAGAGGAAGGTAGGAAAACAGAGAAAAAATATATAGCTCAATAAAATCAATAAAATACTGAAGACTACTATTGGGGGGAAAAGAATGACTAAGTCAAAAGAAATAACAGTTTATGGATGGGGATAAGAAGGGGATGGGGAGGTGGGAGAAGGCTTCGGGAACTGGGGTTTTTATGCAAAACAAAAAGCAAATTTTTTAATAAAAATATGAAAAAATATTTAATCAAATCAAACCAAACAAGTGAACAAGGGATGAATAAGAGCATTGTGGAAACATGGAAGAAGAATTGTGGTCCAGGGTTGAAATGTTAAATGCTGAGTGTTATCCTAGCCTTCTCTTCCCAGACACTTAAGAATATTTTGAAGAACTAAGTCTGATTAACTAATTTGTTCTTTGAAATTTAAATTCAAATCTGAATTTGAAAATTAAAAAAAAAAGTTAACTTCCGTGAAATGAAAATACTGGTGCTCTAGTTTCAACGGCAAAGTAAAGAGAAACTAGGCAGTCTTGAACCTATTGCAAGAATCTTTTCTGGGAGCGATCTGCGGTGGCATGAATGAAAGAAAGATGCCCTCTCCTTCACCCATTACCTCATGTGGCAGGTGAGAGAGCTGGACCCGTAGTCACAGGAGTGGAAAAACTCCTTGACACTTGACAGCTACAGCACATACAGAAGAAAGTGAGCTGTGGTGGGTGTGGCGGACGCGGGTAAGCCAGCCCTGAGGCTGTGTGAGAAGAGCAGAGCAGACACTGCCACCCAGAGTCTGCCATGCCATGACAAGGATGAGGGAATGATGTCCCCCAGGTATCTTGTGACAGGTAAGAGAGTGAGAGAATTAGCCCTGACCCTCACCATCTGCAGCACACAGGAGAGTTGTCCTTTCACCCAAATAGCCAGCTCTGAGGAAGTGAGAGCAGGAGAGGTGACCCCACCCCTCCTTCTATGGTCCCTACACCAATCAGGAGAGAGGTCCCTACACCTTGCTAGGGCAAAAGTGTAGAGCTGGCACTGAAGATGTCAGTTTGGGTGACACAGATCTGAGGACCTGGGAGCAGTAGAACTGTCTTTGCTTATGGCTGAAGAGTTGGCATTGGGTGGGCTAGAAGGCAGTGCTGGAGAGCTACCCTGGGAAAACTAACCGACTGACTGAACCAGTTACTACTCAGGCCAGAACCATGGAGCGTGTGAAGGGGATGAACAGACAGATTCAAAATGGAAGGATCTCCAGACACAGGATAAGAACAGGAATTCCAAGAGGAACCCCAGTGAGAGTCGACACCACGTGGTGGGGAAAAAAAAATAAAAATAAGAGGACTTGAACCAAACCAATGACTTGAGGCAATGAACACTTGCAAGTAAAGAAAAACAGACTAAAGATTGAACTGTGTGACTCAATGGCCACACCACAGCTTCCATGACAAGGTTCTCCTACTTTTGTTTTGTTGTTTTCTGGTTTGTTTTGGGTTGGATTTTCTTTTTTATTATTAGTTATTTTTTTCATTTTATATGCCAGCCCCAGTTTTCCTTCCCTCCTCTTCTCCCACTCCCACCTCTTCCCATCCCATCCCCCAGCCACACCTTTGAGGGGGTAAAGCCTCCCTTGGGGAATCAACAAAATCTGTCATAAAATGTTGAGGGAGGTTTTTCTTTTAAATGTGATTTTGATTGATGTGTGTAGTGGCGGGGTGAAAAGACACATGTGAGGAGACGTGGAGATTAATGGCGTTGGATGGCATGATGTGAAATCCACAAAGAAGCAATAAAAGTTTAAAAAATAATCTTTTAAATTATTAAAGTAATTTGTCTTCTTTTCAATATTAACCAACCCTAATCCAGTTAAAATAACATCCATTATAATAAAAATGTTCATACCTAATAGAATATATCAAATATATAAGAAAACATATTCAATTATTGAATAAAATTATTTCTCAGTGAGCAAGAAAATTGAGACTAAAATGACATGTTCTGAATGAAGTAAAATTTTTAAATAAAAGCTTTGCTTTGAGCACAGTGTTTTCAGACAGTTTAATGAATCATAAGGAGGTACTTTAACTGATTAGCTTAATTTAATGTGGTACAAACATTTCCACATGTGAGCTGTGGGAGGAAATCTTTATCCCAATTAATTCCAATGTATTTCTTATCTAATGGGTCCATTATCAAGCAGTAGCCATTGATTGCAAAGTTCTGATTGGTTAGCAATGAATATGGCTTCTATGCTGTTGGCATAAATGGGGTTCTGAGAGAAGGCCCTAACACAGCTCACATATCTCTCCCTGTACCAGTTGTACATATGGTGATTTTTTTTTAAGAATCTGGCATATGTATTCATCATTTAAATTTTAATCATAGCTTTTAACTTCCAATAAATCAATACTATATGATGTTCTAGTCTATGTAATATTCATAATTCAAGGCAGTTGTTTATTTGTTAAAAAAAGAACACTTAAAGGTATGGGTTTATTTAAAGTCAATGTACTTTAATCACTGTGAAAATACAATATGTTATTTTGATATTGTAAATTTAATTATTTTATTATAAATTTAGTACGTTTAAAGACTCATTTATTACCTTACAACACTAGGGATTGGAAGCCCGAATTGCCTTACCAGGCTAAAAGAAATAAGCCAACAGGGCTGAAATCTGTTTGGAGATTTTAGGGAGAATCATTTGGCTTTTGTTCAGCTCCTTGTTTGTATCCCCGCCTACCACTTGTAAATCCAGACACTGAGCATCCTCAGGCACTTTTTATTCTGTCCCTCAATGTCCACTTATAACTCATGTTACTCTGAGTTCACTGATACTACAACAAAATCAACCAGCAGCTTAAATTTTACCTGAACCCTGAATTTTCTGTTGCCTTGTCATGAGACATTATTCACAATTTCTGGAGATAAAAATTTGGCTATGGCCATTTTCTAGATCCTACCAAAGCCTCTAACTATAAAGTATTCATGGTGCACTTTCAAGCTGATATCTCACAGACAGCTTCTATGCCTAGAGGCTTATGAGACAAATTTAATATTTAAAAGAATTGAATTTTTGTTACGATTGTTAAAATTTCTCTTACATCCTTCAAATTTGAAAGGACAGTGTATGATATCCCAAACCTTGGATTTATATGCACTGGTCATCTCAGAAGACTGCCAAGTACCTCACTGTAAGATTCCATGACAGGTGAGTACCCAATTGGGGGACATTCTTTCTACACCTGCACCACCTTTGGGGCTGTACAAATCATGCTGTAAATGTCAGAATCTGCTTTGTGAAATTCATTTTTTAAAGTTCCCTTTCCATGGTATTGAAATTTAACAACCACTGAGCCAAACAATAAACCTAAACCTTATAGGCAAAAGTAGCTTTCAAAATAATGGAATTTTTGTATTGACATAATAAAATACCACTTTATTGTAGGAAGTTTTATGATATTTTTGTAATACTATATTTCATATTTGACATTTACAACTTATAAGTAGAAGAACAAATTTATTTTAGGTTTTAGTGAATATTGAATTTATATAGTTCAATTATGCCTAAAATCAGATATTATTTTATAAGCTCAACTGGCATAATAACTTTTACAATCATTTATAAAATCTAGAAAGAATACTACATAATAAATATTTTATATGCTAATCTTGGGAATGTTCCAAAGCATCTATTTGTGAATTATTGAAGTTAAAATTTATTTGTACACTGATTTACCTAGAATGTTTTATTCTAAGGAAACCTAAAAATAATTTCTTGGGTTATTTTTATGTATATTCTCCTAGTGTGATATCAGAAAGTTGATTTGGTATAATTTTAATTTTCTTCTACTGCCAATTAAATGAGCCATCCAAACAGGAGAAAATTATGACATTATAAGAACTGGTATAGTTTTATGCATGTGTAGACTCAGAAATACATGAACATAGGTTTCTAGGCTGACTGTTGAATACATGTGTAGCTCACTACTTACTTCCCTTATGTGTGAAAGAGCCAATGAGGATTGACACTAACTATACCTATGATTATTTGGCATATGCACCTCTATTTTATTTGAATATGTTAATGGCAGCAAATAATTGAATCGAAGTTTCTATTCCTATTCTGTAGGTATCAGTTGCTAATAAATGAGGGTACATGAAACACCGGACTTTGCTCCCTGTCTATGAGGAAGAAACTAGTCCTGAACTAGTCTGTCATGAATGAACCTAAATCCAGAAGAAAAAGAATGTAAAGCTGATCCCTATGCACTAATCTGTACTCATTGACTTATTTTTAGTTATCTCAAAAATGAACACATCATTTTCAAGTTCTTTTTATTTTCAATATTTATATTTATACTTCTCATTCTGTATAATTTTGGTAGATTAATGGATATTAGACTATAAAAACCTGAGAGGTTTACAAACTTTTATCTCTGATATTTTTAGTAATGTCAAAGTATCAAATATTAGCAGCATAGCATCCCAATGTTTCTTTTTTGTTACCTCTCTCTGTATTTCATTGTAATCATCTTTTCTGTGATGCTGGCATTTGTAATTCACATAAACTTTCTGTTTTGTGTGATATCCTAATGAAGTGAACCACTTCTACTTCAAGTCCTGCACTTTTTAATTCATTATTAGAGACTTTTTATCTTTTCTAACATGTTACACATACTCCTCATTTTTTACAAGTTCTACTCTAGATATAGTAACCCATTTTGTTTAGTTGATATAGCAGATATTGAATACCTGTTTGTTTTTTTCTTTCTTCCTTCCTTCCTTCTATACTTCCCATCCCTACCCTTCACCTACTCCCTACCCTGCTTCCCACCACTGATCCATTCCTCAGATTGACAAGGCCTCCTTTGGAGAGTCAACAAATTCTGGCGTACCAAATTGAGGCAGGACCAAGCCACACCTCATGTATCAATGTTGAGCAAGGTATTCTACCACAATAGGGATTGGGCTCCAAAAGGCCAGTTTATGTACCTGGGATAAGTCATGGTCCCACTGCCAGAATGTCCCTCAACAGATAAAGCCACATATCTGGTTTTTATCTTCTATATCTCTACTTATAGGGTATCTGAAACCGTTTCTCCCCCTATGTGTACCAGATATGCATGTGGTGCACATAAGAACATGAAAGCAAACATGAATACACATAAAATACAAATAAATGCTTCTTTAAAAAATACTGCTAATATGACCAATGGCAACTTTAATATCAAGATCCTAAATATCTGGTTGCTTTTGAATAATCTGTGAATCTCACTCAAATCAACTGAACTTCATTGACTAGTAACCCCTAATATATGCAAATAATAATAAAACAGTAGATCTTTAATTCCTGGACTATAATGTTCAATATAACATCGTTATCTTCAAGATATGGCCTGAGTACTCTATTTCCTATCTTCTGATCATGTCTTAAAAATTCACTATGGGAATCATTACAAATCTAAAGACTTGTATCTAGTGAACTTCCAGGCATGGAGAAAAATCTTGCTTAGACAAACATAGGCAAAATCAAATCATGTTATTTAAGAATAGTAATACTTATTTTTCAAATATTTACTTGTAATTAATTTCATGAAAAACAGTATTTTAAACTGAAAATATACATGTATGGCACCTCATATATGACCAACTGGAAATAATAAGAAAAATTGATCTTAAGGTTCTGATACATTAATAACCAAGTAATTCATCTTGACTTTATAGAACTTATTTAACTTAGCTATTTGACTCCATATGTAAAATTCTTTTCTGTTATATATTAGGAAGACTATTTTTCTGGGAGGCAACCAAGAGTAAAGTGAAGGTAAGACCTTATTGCTGAGGCATGACACATATAAGACACAGAACTTGAAGGAATTAAGCTGGATCCAATCTGGAGGCCTCATCCTTTAGGACTATCTTTCACAGTACTAAAAGAGTTATACAAGATGCCAGATAGGAATACAGCCAATAGTTCTACTTACTGTGCACCTCTGGACCACAGTGATGATCACAAATGAGACCATAGTGGGACTTATATACTGTGGGTAACTCACAGCCATCTAATTGGAGTACAGGCCTCCTCAAAAGTAATTCATTCTTAGTACTATAAACCCGTGGCCAATAAGATCATGGACTCTAGGGTAACCTACTACTTTTACTGCTGTAAACAGGTATAATTGTTTACTATAAATGCACAGGTATGTGTAGTTTTTAGTTGAAGCAGAAAACAGCCATTACACGAAGGCATGAATGATCAAAGTGCAGAAAACAACTGACTGAAGTATCCAGTCCCTATGTATACATCTGCAACACAAAGCCTATATGTAAAGTTCAAACAACGCCTTGGAAGATGGGACAGAACATTTGTAAAAGTCAGATGATAAGGCCATCTCCTACGAGATAGTATCTTCCATATTCTATAGGGAAACTTCACCCATGAAATCTCAGCAATACTTAAAGAAAAATGCTTAAAGAATTCTTGAAAAATGGCAATATGTAGGAGCCCACAGAAGTGAGTCTGTTCCACCTTGACAAAATTTCAGAGAATTCAGACCAGTTTCTGCTCCTTCAAAGATATATGGGAGGATGCTTGACCTAAGGTGTGGCAACAGAATGTTTTGCTCAAACAAAAGGATGTTTTAATGAAGGGTATGGTTACTTACTGTTTTGAGATGTGAAAAGGAAATTAATTTGTATCTTGACAAGGAACTCTTATACCTCCCCCCCTTTTTGGATTGGGGTATATAAAAACTTTGAATAATAAACTTGTGATGCCCTCCCAATACTATCTGTTGTCTCTTGTCTACTTCTTTCTTAATACCCACATTTTCCTCCAAGTCAGGACAAATAAGATGGGCGGGAACCCTAAAACAATACCATCTAACTTGATAATTTGGATGGAAGAAGTCTCACAAGGTATCACACCTATATGAAGAACTTAAACTAATCAAGAAGTTTTAAGTGAGAGTGATTCAATCTTCTCCAAGAAAAGCCCGCAATAGATTATGTAATTTCAAGTAGTCAGGCTGAAATACATGCATATTATCAGCCTTAATGGACTCAGTAGCATATATATGCATATGTATATGAATACACACACACACACACACACACATATATATATATTCATGGGGAAAAGAAGTGTAGGAAGGGAAAGGAAGGGAAGGAGGGAGAATGTGTGTGTATGCGTGTGTGTGTGTGTGAGAGAGAGAGAAAGAATGAGAGAGAGAGGGAGAGGGAGAGAGAGAGAGAGAGAGAGAGAGAGAGAGAGAGAGAGAGAGAGAGAGAAAAGTATACAACAAGAGGCCATGAATTTGAAAGGAGTGTATAGCCACAAAAGAGGTAAAATTATGTTAATCAGTACCTTACTTGAAATCCACATAACAGTAACGTAAAATCTAAAACTGAAACAAATAACCAAGATATGTATTTATTTTGAAACACACACATAACATTTAATCATTTTATTCCTAATTTTTGTATATTTAATAGCAGTACCTATTTCCTAATATGTTACTAGTTTGTTTTACACAAAATTCCTCTCTTTATACTACCATGCTATTACCTTTCAGATGTTCAGTAGTTTCATACTTACTCTCTTGCACATTTAAGGTTTATTACTGTTTTGCACATTTAAGGTGAGGGTTCCCCAAAGTTTTATGTACTGGAATGTTATCTCTCCTCTTCATTATTCAGAGAGAAAAATATAAATTCATCTATACTATCCAACACATGGTCATTGGAAAATAATCAGCATTATATAAAACTTTGAGGTATTCCTTATGATGGGATCCTACAAGGTTTATAGTCACAGGGATGACAGGATGATTTGCATGCACAGGCACATTCCACATCTCTCACCTTGCCATGTTCTATGACTTCTTCACACGTCCAGCCATAGGTCAATACCAGATTCAGCCCTTCAACCTACACCACCAAAAACAAAACAAAACAAAATATGGAGCCAAAATAACTTTGTCTTTATAATCTATCTTTCAGATACTGTTTCATTAATGAAAATTTGCTTACTATATACAGGCTAAGATATATATCTGGAGTTTCTCAAAAAAGTGATTGTTTCTACTAATATTCATGTAAAGACAATTTTGGTTCTTGAATGTATTTGAAACCATAGTATGTTAGTGATAAACATTTGGTCTTAGAGGATTTAGCATGTGTGATGACCATGAGTTGACCCTGATTCTGAAAATTCTCAGGCATAATAGAAAAAGAAATTCAAAGGGAAAGTTAGTAAAAAGTGCATTGTATTTCAATAGAGGTTCTATTTATGTTATGTCAGAATTGCAGAGGGTAGTAAACAAGAAGTTGCTCTTCCTAAAGTTTTGATATAATTAGTTCTGCTGATTATTTTTTATTCTTCATTAAAAATGTTATTTTCCTACTTCTCAGAGTAATGTCTTCTCTTATGACATGTACTTGTTTGGAAACAGGAGTATACTCTTTCAAATTGAGTAAAACATATAGTAATTTAGAAATATTGTGATTTATGTGATAATTATTGGTTTTCTTTTATGTATCAGCTATACATTTTGCCTCCATTTAGAAATAATCTGAAATCAATTTCTTTCTGCAAAAATAAGATGAAATGAAGGGACTGCAACATTCATGTTTAGCAGTTTTCAAAGTGAAAAAATGGTGTAGGATGTCCTTTTTGGTATGTGTTGCTTTTATTGGTTAATGAATGACTTTGCTTTGGCCTATGACAGGGCAGAATATAACCAGGCTGGAAGAGTTTTAGATAGAGAGTAGGTGGAGTTTGAGAGAAGCTATGGAGCAGCCAAAGTAGAAGTACACACCAGAACCTTACCAAGAGACCACAGCTAATGATGATACACAGATTAATAAAAATGGGTTAATTGAAGATGTAAGAGCAAGCTAGAAACATGCCTAAGTCATTGGTCAAGTAGTATTCTAGTTAATGTGTAATTATTTGGGCAGCCAAGAGACAGATGAGGAGTCTCCATTTATAAAAAAAAAAAAAATAAAAACAAAACAAGGATGCTACATAAAACAGAAGAAAGAGCAGCAGGAGAGTTACTAGGCTTAACCTGGTTCCTGCCAACTCTCACAAGGTACCACATTCTGCTACAGCTTCTACATCCTAGGACAAAATCCTTGCTTGATTCTTATTTGCACACATAGCAAGTCCCATCTTGCATTGAAAATTTCTTTTATTGTTCTTGCCTACAATTAAAGAGTTATAAACATGTTTTTACAAGAAAATTAATTTTCCTCTCTTATACATAATAAATGGGCATTTGACACAAAGTCAAAAGACTGGGCTCAATTCCTGAATCCCATAAAGTAGAGAAAAGTGAGTAAAGGGTGAATGCCAAGTTTAACAACACCTCAAACTACAGGTTTGGGCAGGATGGATTCTGAAATCAGAAAAGGCAGTATAAAATGGTATGATGTTGATCATAGCCAAGAAAGGAAGCAAGGTAACTAGAGGGAGCAGTTATATGCAAATAGTCCTGTCTGTGAAGCTCTATCAGATATGAGGCAGAACAGTCAAAAGAGACTATTAGTCAAGCACACATACACACACAACACACACATACATATACACACATAATACAACACACACACACCTCAACAAATGAACACAAGTCCATTGGCAACACACACACACACACACACACACACACACACACACACACACATTGGTTTTGGTTTTTTGAGACAGGGTTTCTCTGTAGCTTTGGTGCCCGTCCCAGAACTAGCTCTTGTAGACCAGACTGGCCTCGAACTCCCAGAAATCCGCCTGCCTCTGCCTCCCCAGTGCTGGGATTAAAGGTGTGTGCCACCACCGCCCGACAACACTTATATTTTTTAAGAAATAATTTGAGTTAAGGGAAATTGGATAGTTATCAAAATACCTTAAATGCTCACATCTATGCAGAAAACTCATTCTAATCTAATATTTGCATTGTTCTGAAATAGAGAAAACATGGGGATTGCTTCCCTGTAGGATAAAATTCAGTTAGAAATCACATCCAAGAGCTGATAGGTATTTCTGTCATGTGTTGTTTTAGATGTAGGAGTAAAGAAAAATGACAAGCTCAGCTGGTCCCAAACACCCAGCTGTGGGGAATTGTTAGATGGACAAACTGTGACTGAGTTGGGCTTAGTATAAGAAGACTATTAGAAATTTCCAGTGTGATTCATCCTCCCCTTGCAACAACATCAAGCTTCTTTCCTCCTGTCTGAAATTGAACCCTAGTGTCTTTATTGCCAGGGGTACCTTAATACACACACACACACACACACACAGTGAGCGAGATGTGTTTATATTTCATTACATGTGTGTATCAGTGATTGTATGTATTTGTATGTATATTTACTATGTACATATTGTAAATAGTCCACATACAGAAAAATAAATACAAATAACTACAACATTTTTAGTGCAGTAGGAAAGTTTTTATCTAAACTTGTCAGTGGAAATCATTAAAAATATTCTGAGCAATGTTTAAAGAAAAAAAGACACAATTTATGTAAAGTTGTTAGAGACTTCAATTATTTTCCTTTTCCTGATTCACAGAGGTTATTTCAATTTACTGATTACTTCTTTTCTATTTCTGTTTTACAATTGGAGTCGGCCTATTTGAATGTCACTGATCTGGGAGAGAACGTACTTTCTGAGGAAGGAAATAAAGTACTGAAGATTGAACACCACATCTCAAGTATAGGTGTTCCCATGACAACATCAGTGGCTGAGTTCGGAATGTGCTTAGGAAAGAAATCCTATTGGTATGAGAGAAAGAGGGGAGAATAAAACTGCATGGGAGAAGGAGAGAAAGACAATGGCAAGCTTTGCACATGGAATATACAAAGAAAATTGCTCTCTCATGGTTTTGAACCAGCCTTACAATAAAATGAATAAGTGTAACAACTCCTCTTGGTATTGATTATACTTTGATTTAACAAAAGTCTTAACTCTCTTCTACACGTTAGGCATTTTAAACCAAAAAGAAAAACATTTTAAAAGTTTGTATTGCCTTCAAGGCAGTAACAACTTAGCCACGAAATATGAAACTAACCAGGTCTATGTTAAATTGTCAATGAGTTGCCCATGCTGTTTTCATTTTAAAAGCATCTTTCTGATTTCTTTCAGCATCTTTCCTTATTCACCAATATGCACACATATATCTTTTATGTATTTGCCAATAGAAATCCAAAAGTTAATACAAACAGCAAAAGTGTTTCTTTTTTACATAGCTTTTCATTCTCTTAAGAGAAAGAAGCAAATAAACAAAACATCTGAAAAAAATCAGTGATTAAGAATACCACAAATTTATCCTTTTTTAGGTATCTTCTCTGTCTTAAGAAAGATTTATTATTTTCTTTAACTTTTATGTATGTGTGTATGTATGTGTAAATATTTTCATGTGAGAGCCTGTGCCTACAGAGACCAGAAGAAGGTGCTGAATTCCCTGTAGTTAGTTGTGAGCTACCTGACAGGACTTCCACGAATTTACTTTGGTTTCTTTATAGTAGCATGTGTTTGTAAATACTGAGCCATCTTTTTAGGTCCTATGACTGTTACTCTTTACCCTCAGGAAAAATTTTGGTAGCTGTCATGTGTGCCTATATGTTATACATGTTAATGTATGTGATGGAATTGATATGTGTACATATGCAGATAAAATCTTCTCCAAACCACTGGTGGTTAATTAGTATTCAATGGTATCACAAAATTTATGAGTGCTTTGAAATCTTTCTTGGGCAATTATTGTCACTGTTCCCAAATGATATATATCATTCAAACATGACATTGTGCTGATACTGCCATCTTCCACCCAAATTTGTTTTAAACTCTTCAATTTTATATTTGTTTTAGTATGTGATCAATAGTGATTGAACTACTATTTTATTTAATTATAACACTTGTGCTGTGTGCTTGGGCATATCAATAATCAGTGCACACTGATAGCCTGATGTGGGATTCCTCTCTGTATGCTGTGAATATGTCTTATTGACATTGGTTAATAAAGAAGCTGCTCTTGGTCAATGGTTTAACAGAGTAAAATGAGGCAGGAAATCCAAACATAGATGTTGAGAGAGAGTAGGCAGAGTCAGAGTAGCCACAGATGGAGATAGATCCCCGAGAACCTTACCAGTAAACGCTAGCTTCGTGATAAAATACAAAATAATAAAAATGTGTTAATTCAAAATGTAAGAGTTATCTATAAATATGCATGAGCTAACTGGCCAAGCAATGTTTCAATCAATATAATTTCTGTGTGATTATTTCAGGTCTGGGTAGCCAGGAACAAACAAGCAACCACTGACTAAAAATTGGCGACAATTTGGGCAGCTACATCCACATAAAATCTGAGAGAGTTTGGGAAGAAATTCTAGACACAAAGGAACAGAGTTAAGCATGGCTTCTTACTAGATCCATTTTTTAGATAGGCTCTGTTTGTTGGTGGCAAGTAGAAGTGCCACAGTTCCTTTAGCAGAAGGCTAACTGACACAGCAAGAAAAAATAGTGGTTTCTAGGTTCGTGTTTGTTACATAACCAGATCTGTCTCTTTTAGGAGGTCAAGCACTTATATGGGGCCTGTGAGTAGCATGTTACAAATTGCATAACGGTGACACAGACCTGCTGCAACCATGGGGCTCAGGCAATTTGCGTAGCTCTCAGAAGCAGTGAACATGCCACCAACATGTTAGACTGGGCAGTGTTGGATGAGACAGCTTGTTGGTTTCTGGCTGCTCAGCTCTTAAGTAATCATACAGAAACTATATTATTTAAAACGCTGCTTGTCCCATTAGTTCTACTTTCTTATTGGCTAACTCTTACATATTAAATTAACCCATTTTTCTGAATCTGTGTAATGCCACGTGGCTGTGGCTTCCTGGCTAAAGTTCTGGCATCTGTCTCTGGCAGAGCTACATGGCTACTCTCTAACTCCACGTTCTTTCTCCCATTATTCAGTTTAGTTTTCTCTGCCTACCTCTATTCCCTGTGAAGGCCCAAGACAGTTTCTTTATTAATCAATGTTATTCATAGCATACAGAGGGGAATCCCACATTAACACCCCTTTTCTGTTTAAATAAAAAGTAAGGTTTTGACTTTAACATAGTAAAATTATAAATAAAAAAACAGGTATCAAAAATTTATAGTCACAATATTTATAACTGCTTTATCTTTTATCATAACTAAGGAAAACTATATAATTACTATCTATTCTTCACCTCCATTAAAGACTCCAGAAGGATATTATATTACCTATGGAAACATGAAGTGCATGGTAAGCAATTTCAGAAACTTTAGAATTGACAGAGACATCTCACTGCCTGGACAGTCATCCAAAGCTCTTCTGTAATATTGAGGCATCCATCTTTAGCCTACAGGACTCAGGAGCATATCTGTCTCAATGTCATGAAAAGTCCTAAGAATATGGCATTTTAAATTTTAAATGCCATATTCTATAGTCTCTGAAAAATTTGAAGAATACCTAACTGAAATATATCTCTATACATCTAGAAAATTTTACTAACACGACTAGGAGCTTGACTATTATAGATGATTATCTATTAACATATATTTCTTAATTATAAATTACATTTTTAATAAACTGCACAAACACAATGCCTTAATAAAGAGCAGAAATATACATATAAGAAAATTGACCTCAAATCTGTGTCAATAAACAAGATTCATATTAATGCAAATCTCTGTAGCATGTCCCCCTTTAAATATAAACAAACATTTATAAACAATATTTGGAAATTTGGGCATAGTTCTCTACCTACCTGAGAAAATGCTACAAAGAAGCTATGCTTAACTATGTGCATTTTTGTCAATAGAGTTATTTCCCAAACTCTCTGAGGTTTTCAGTGGATTTAGCTGCCCCATGTTTGACGGCATTTGTTCACTGAGGTTTTGTTTTATCTGCCTTGCCCAGTTCTGCAACTGTTCACTCACCAAAAAAATACATAGAAGTCTACATTAATTATAAACTGATAGGCCTATTAACTCAGGCCTCTTATTAATTCTTATATGTTATATTAGCCTATAATTCTTGTCTGTGTTAGGCATGTAGCTCGGTACCTTTTTCAGTAAGGCAAACACATTTAGCTTCCTCTGTGTCTGGGTGATGACTGCAGGCTGAACTTTCCTTTTCCCAGAATTCTCCAGTTCTCATTGCCCTGTCTATACTTCCTGCCTGGCTACTGAACAATCAGTGTTTTATTAAAATGCTGACAGGGTACAGACCATTGTCCCACAGCATGGGATAGTCTTTTGTGGTAACAATTTAGGGCAGGTTGGTCTCAGTGTTAAATTCAGAAATGTTATTTATCATCCCTTGCAAGCAAAATGTTGTACTTTGCAGTTCTCAACTCGTCTTGTATCCATATATACTATTACTTGAGCACAGCCCAGTATGGTTTTAGGTAAAATAAGAGTAAAATCTACTCTCACCATGTCAATCCCAGTTTAAAAACATCTACTTTTGTTGTAATTAACTCCCAAAAAAGAAATAAATTAGTTAATTTCTTATCCATATATTGCATTTTTATCTGTCCTAGAAATAATATATTACCTACTTAAATGTAACTGAAATTCTACTTTGGTCTATATACAGATATAACGAAGATTTCTCTTGCCAAACACCTTTAAATATTGAAATGAATTACTCTATATTTGTCACTATAAGTTTACACTTAAGTTACTGAAGCAGATTAAAGGGGGAAATAATTCAATTTGGAAAGGGTGGTCTCTGAATAATTCATGTATATTCAATTTGTACGTGGGCTGAATTCCAAGGGAATATTTAAATAAAAAATACACTAGAACCAAGTACACGCATTTGAAGCAATAGAATAAAGGTATGTTACCATCTGTAGTAATATATTTTTTTTCGTTCTTGTTATTTTTTTTCTTTTATTTAATCTTAAAAAGATTTCTGCCTCCTCCCCGCCTCCAATTTCCCTCCCCGTCTCCCTTTTCCCCACTCCTCTCCCTCTCCCTCTCCAGTCTGAGGGGCAGTCAGGGTTCCCTGCCCTGTGGAAAGTCCAAAGTCCTCCCCGCTCCATCCTGGTCTAGGAAGGTGGACATCCAAACTGGCTAGGCTCCCACAAAGTAGGATCAAAACCCAGTGCCATTGTCCTTGGCTTCTCAGCAGCCCTCATTGTCCGCCATATTCAGAGAGTCCGGTTTTATCCCATGCTTTTTCAGTCGCAGTCCAGCTGGCCTTGGTGAGCTCACAATAGATCAGCCCCACTGTCTCCGTGGGTGGGTGCACCCCTC
>NW_026067933.1:400675-402866 GCF_014885135.2 Alexandromys fortis
CAACAGACAAAGGTCTGATCTCCAAAATATATAAAGAACTCAAGAAACTAGACTTTAAAATGCTAATTAACCCAATTAAAAAATGGGGCACTGACCTGAACAGAGAATTCTCAACAGAAGAAATTCAAATGGCTAAAAGACACTTAAGGTTATGCTCAACCTCCTTAGCGATCAGGGAAATGCAAATCAAAACAACTTTGAGATATCATCTTACACCTGTCAGAATGTAGTAATATATTTTTTTTTAATTTTTCATCATACAATAAGTTCCTTGATGGTAGTAGCCATTTTATCTTATCCTTGTTAGATTCCTACAATTTACTCCAGTGTGAGGAAATAGTAAACATTCAAATCACTATCAGACATATGAAAAAGACAAAATTCAACATCATTCTGGAATACTGGTTTTGTTTTATTTTTTAATTTGGTTGTTTTTTGGGGTATGGTTTCTTTTTTGTAACAGTCCTAAGTCTCCTGGAACTAGCTGTTGTAAACCAGTCTGGCCTTGAACTGACAGAGATCTATTTGCCTCTGTCTCTCAAGTGCTAGGATTGAAAGCATTCACCTCCACTGCCTGGCATGTGTAATAGTGTGTTTAATCTTTATCACTATAACAAATACCCAAGACTATCCTTGAAAAGAGAAAATAGTTCTTATTAGTTCACATATTTTAAGGTTTCCATCTATCATTAACTCATCATATTGCTTTGAACTTATTGAGGCAAACGTGATGTAAATATATGCCAAAAACTCTACTTTGCTAATACTCTTATATTGAAACAGAAAAAGAAGATACTGACAAAGCAGTTCCCCTTCAAAGGATACCCCATGACATAAGAATCTCTCATAAGACCCCATCCATATATTAAAATTTCTACAAACTCTATGTCAATGTGGTTTTTCTCAGAAAATTAGTAAACAACCTTCCTCAAGACCCTTAATACCACTATTGGGTACATATCTAAAGTATGCTCAATCATACCACAAGGACATGTGCTCAACGATGTTCATAGCAGCTTTGTTTGTCATAGCCAGAACCTGGAAACAACATAAATTCCCCTTGACCAAAGAATGGATAAGGAAAATGTGGTACATTTACAGAATGGAATACTACAGAGTAGAAAAAATAATGACATCTTGAATATTTCAGGCAAATTGGTGGGGCTAGAAAACATCATTTTGAGTGAGGTAACCCAGACACAGAAAAACAATTATCACATGTACTCACTCAGAGGTGGTTTTTAAACATAAAGCAAAGGAAACCAGCCCATAACCCACAATCCCAGAGAACCTAGACAACAATGGGGACACTAAGAGAGACTTACATGGATCTACTATACATGGGAAGTAGAAAAAGACAAGATCTCCTGAGTAAATTGGGAGCATGGAGATCTTGGTAAAGGGTTAAAGAGGAGGGGAGAGGTAAGGAGGGGAGCAGAGAAAAATGTAGAGCTCAATAAAAATCAATAAAAAAAGAAAGAACAAATTAAAGAAATATATTAGCAAAAGAAAACTAGAAAAGAACATATGTATGAGAAATAATAAAAAATAAATGATAGAAATTAGTTAGGAATACATGAAGGTAGAAAAGAAGAATCAAGGAAAGAAGGACAAAGACCACAAGGATAGGCAACAAAGAAGGTAATATGGGTTTACTAAGAACTGGATACTCACACACACAAATATACACAAACACAGATAGATCTATTGGGAGATAGATAGATAGATAGATAGATAGATAGATAGATAGATAGATAGATAGATGATAGATAGATAGATAGAATGATAAAATGATAGATATTCATTGGGTGTTGTAAATAGAATTACTAATAAAAGAGATCATTAAAATAAATGTAAAGAAATATGCATTTTTATAGGATAGGGTCAGTTCAGGTTCCCTATCCTCAGCTTCCCAAGGGATTAACTGGGGTCATCGCCTTGGGCTCCTGGGAGCCACTCAAGGTTCAAGTCTCTTGCCAACACTAAGGTGGCTCTTTTAACTAAGATATGTGCTTCCCTGCTCCCCTATCCAACCTTCCTTTATCCCAATCTTCCTGTTTCCCCAAGTTCCCCCAATCCTCCCCTTCTTACTTTTCTCTCCCTGTCCCCCCTTATCCCCAACCCACCCCACCCCCAAGATCCCAATTTTGTCCCCGGCAATTTTATCTACTTCCCTTAGGCAAGAGGATAA
>NW_026067933.1:403956-426689 GCF_014885135.2 Alexandromys fortis
GGGGGAGGGGGAGAAGAGAAGGGGAGGGGGAGAAGAGAAGGGGGAGGGGGAGAAGAGTGGGGGTAGGGGGAGGGAAATGGGAGGCTGGGAGGAGGCTGAAACTTTTTTTTCTTTCTTATTCTCAATTAAAAAAAATACAAAAAAAAGAAATATGCATTTTATGTTTCCAGAGGTGGGGCATATTTATTGCAATATTATTTTGTCTAAACAAACAATAAATAAGTATATTGAGTAACAAAAAAAAATTCTACAAACTCTAAACAGATTATCCCAATCAAAGGACTAAGTCTTTAACACATGGATCTTTACCAAACATGGGACCATTCCAGATTCTATCTATAAGACATAAAGATATAAAAATCATATAAAATAAAGTAGTAGAAGTACTTAAGTATTAAGACAGTTTATTTTGTATAGAATTAGTGGAAACTCCAAGAAGACAGCTGTAGATCTGCAAATAGAGAAGCAGGCAATTTGCATTGGAATATCTTGGCTTTAATGATGGATGAGATTTCCATACTGAGTCTCTAAGAAGTAGGACATTATGTTTGCTGAATGTGAAAACTGTAGTAGAATTAGCCAAAGGGAAACCCTGTAAAGAAAGCAAAATCATCACAAAACTCATAATTATAGTCACCCAAGTAGTACTTGGTGACGTACAAGTGTTGCCACAATTAGAACTTTACACTTATTCACGATTTAAGATATAAGAAACATTTTATAATAAATGGATATTTGTACAATGGCTTTAGAGCCTCTCATAAATAAGAAACAAGGTTAGTCACTGAGGTTAGGACAAAGAGTAAAGAAGAAATTATCAAATACTAATTGTTAGTATTCTCATTCAGGAAACAAATATAAAAGTTTTACCCATTTTAAAGGACATTTTTTTGGTCAGGACTTTACATATATATATATATAAATTGTCTTTGCAGTTATAACTGTGTTTGAAGTAGCAATTATTTTAATTAAATGCAGTAGATGTATTTGGTAAATATGATTCAACAATATTAATAATAAGCTGAAGTCTAATCTCACCAGTACTTCCTTTGACAGAAACATAAGGGTGAATTTACAAATTTAGATCATCTGGGTTCTGTGTGTGCGTGTGTGTGTGTGTGTGTGTGTGTGTGTGTGTGTGTGTGTGCAGTCATGGCATAATGTGTATATAATGGTCAAAGGGCAATGTCTGTGGCTTTTGGAATTTAATCTCAGATGTCTGGCCCGACAGGGCAAATAGCATTATCTACTGCATCATCTTGCTGACCCACCAATGCATATTTATAAAGATACCTCAACTGTAGCAAAGGCCGCATCACAATTTTAAGGAGTGAATGAATTATTGGAAGAAGTGATAGCAATGCCATGCTTGCATGAGACATATCACTAACTTATATGACTCTCTATTCCCTTGTCTCATAAAAATCAATGTTCCTTGTTAAAGAGTTTCTCCCTACTAGATTGAACAATGGATTGAAAACAGCGAAGACTGAGGGAAAAATAGATGGGCAAAAGAAACTAGCCTTTGACAGGCCTGCCCCTAAGCTGCCTGTAAGAACTACAGAGAAATTAACCAGAAAAGCAGCAATCTGTCAATTCAGATTCTCATACTGAGATCTATATTAACAATAATAAAGACCCTCAGATATTCTCAACTAGGATTTGCACATGGCCTTGACGAAAGCCTTTTCATCTCCTGTTCCAATGCTCATAATGAGAAAGAGTTGAACACACACTTGGTAATTACTCTTCTGGAAAATTCTGAGTATCAGCAGGACTGAGATATAGCAGGTACAGCAGCCACAGCAGCCTCAAGCCCAGAAATAAACATTCAAGCATGCCCATTAACAAAGATATTTTACCTAAGTTACACGCACAGGCAACACAGAAAATGAAAACAAAAATGCGCAATGAGCTCCAGCAGATGGAAATTTTGTGTTTTTGTTTTTAAGTACCTCAACACATTGACATATTCCTTTCATTACTTCTGCTTTTGCTTTTTCACTTACTATAAAATAATTAAGGTAACCAAATAACCCTAAATTAAATGTCAACCTTATTTTTTTCCAAAAAAAATATTAAAAAAACTTTAACAACTTTCATCATGCAACGGTATATGTATATCTCAGTTACACAAATGTGCCTAATGGCCAGGCTCTAAAATTTCACTATTATTTAAAGAAAGTATTCTACACACCCTATTCAAGTATTTTGTTCAATAAAGGAGATGTGACTTGAATAGTGATTAAACTGACTCTACTTATGATTAAAAAGAGTGCAGAATTTGCTGTAAGACATGAATGGCTTGTCATTCACCCAAAAGTTTCACATAAGGAATGTATGTCTTCCTAAGTAACACAACAATGTTGTCAACAGAACTCAATTATACCTGGTCACATGCAATATCAACTCAGCCAATGTTTGGACTCCTGTGATAACATTTCAGTGGTATATATCCATGCCATTTTGGCTACAATTATTACTTTTGTAATCATAGTAAAATAATCTAAAATAAATTAGTTAATGTATAGAAAGTTAAGTATAAGATGAGGGAATTTGAATTTTGTGAGATCAAGCAAATGACAAAGGAAGGTATAAAGTTCAGCATTGTAACAAACTTTTAACTTAAACTTTAAGAGGAAGAATTCTAATCTTATGGCCACTCAGGTTGTAAGACCTTAGAAAAGACTTTAGCAGTATTCTAGGCCACTCTCATGCCTCTTGCTCTAGGATGTGTAAATTGGGGTATGAGATATTATGAATTCAAGTAACCTATATTCATTCTTTGCTCCTTGTCTAGCTGAGTTGACTTTCTTTGACCCCTTAATTTTACCTTCCATTAAATACTCTGTTTTATCACATTCTCTTCTAAAAAGGACTGTGAAAGAGAGAGGGAGGGAGAGAAGAGAGAGAGGGAGGAGAAAAGAAAGAGATAAAGGAGAGAAGAGGGAGGAAGAGGAAGGAAGGAAGGAAGGAAGGAAGGAAGGAAGGAAGGAAGGAAGGAAGGAAAGAACTTTATGATGGCACAAACTGGGCTCTGTAATATACCAGTGTGGTAGTTTGAATGAAATGGCTAACATGGGTTCATATATTTGAATGCTAGTCTCTAGTTGTTGGAACTGTTTAAGAAGGATTCGGAGGTGTGGCCATGTTGGAGAAGGTGTCTTACTGTGGGTGAAATTTCAAGTGCCCACATCAGTCTCAATCTAACTTTCTTTCTTTCTGCTACCTGGGAATCAAGATGCAATATCTTAGCTACTGCTCCAGTGCCACATCTTCCTTCTGCCATCTTCCTTGCCATGATGGTCATTAACAAAAACCTCTGAGGCTGTAAGCAATGACTCAATTAAATGCCTTACTTTGTAAATTACCTTAGTTGTATTGTCTCTTTTAGGGAATAGAACAGAAACTAAGACAAGCAATTTTAAAATTTATTGAATATAAACATGCTTATCAATTATGCTATCTCTTCATTGTCTTTGAAAGTAAAAGTTGCAATGGCAATGGTTTTTTGATCCTACTGCACGTACTGGCTTTGTGGGAGCCTAGGCAGTTTGGATGCTCACCTTACTAGACTAGATGGAGGTGGGTGGTCCTTGGACTTCCCACAGGGCAGGGAACCCTGATTGCTCTTCGGGCTGACGAGGAAGGGAGACTTGACTGGGGGAGGGGGAGGGAAATGGGAGGTGGTGTCTGGGAGGAGGCAGAAATCTTTAAGAAAGAAAGAGAAAGAGAGAGAGAGAGAGAGAGAGAGAGAGAGAGAGAGAGAGAGAGAGGGAGGAAGAGAGGAAGGAAGGAAGGAAGGAAGGAAGGAAGGAAGGAAGGAAGGAAGGAAGGAAAGGAAAGGAAAAGTTGCAGTGCGGTTGGTTGTAATATCCTTTACATGCTCTCAAAAATATCAACAGTCAGAACTGCAACAGATGAAAACAGCCACAACATGTTTTGGAAATATATTGTTCATATTTACTACTGCTATAAGACAGATCAAATTTGAAAGAAATAAAGAGATTTCATTCAAAATGTCTGATATTGGATATGCCTAATTTTCATGGTGACAAGGAATTTGCTTACCCTCTTTAAAGCCTCAACTTATTTCAGCAGAGGAAACTGTTGCACAATATCCCTTTATTTTATTTTAATGTTACCCATTATTGAGAACAACTTTTGTAAAATTGGTATTGTTCAGAGTACTCCTGGCTACCATTGGGCGGTTGCTCTTAGGGCTATCTATCCTAGCATATTTGTTCACATCCAAGATTCAGTTTGTAGAGAGAAGCTGGGAAATCCTCAAAGGCAAGAGGGCTCAGTAGAGGACAGAATGAAGGTCAAGCTAGGAAGCTGCATGTAAGTGTCAGTGCACATGACTTGCTCTCCGCTGCTCCCACAGTAGGGCTTTAGTTTCCCCTCTTTTCAGATGACTCAGCTGGTTCTATTTCTTGTGCTCCCCAATGATTAAACTTTTTGCCCTAAATCTCTCCTGTGTCTCTAGTTTCTGACATAAAAGTTTCAAAATAAGGAGGAGTCAGTCTGGCAATTTCTTGAAAACCCAATAGACTGCCTGTCTATGAGGAGAAATAAGACACTGTTAGCAACTATATAGACACCATGGGAATGTGATTCTGGCTCTCAGCAACCATCTTTCATGTTCTATCTAACACATTATTGTAATGCACATTCTGGACAATTTCTACTCTCTTTCTCAGTTGAGTTTGTTCATATAAAAAGCTTCACAAGACCTGAATCCATCTCATTTCCTAATGAGTCATTTAAAACTAGTCGAAGAAGTGACACTTTATAGTCATCCAAATTTTGTTTCACAAACTGGGGGATAATTTTAAAAATTCCTAGTTCTCTTCGAATTAGAGTTCTCCAGTGTTAATGATACTTTTGAGAATTTAAAAGAACTTCACTAGTGTTATTTTGCTAATTCTCAATATCCATGAGTGATGGTGGGGAAGTAATGCTATTAAATTCAAAGGCAAACATAAAGACCACTTTTGTTAATGGGTTTTTCAAGGTCACATCTGGAAAATGGTGTGCGTGTAGGAAGTGGCATTCAATGCCATTTCAAATGATTCTAACCTCAGCTTGTTCTAATACATTTTTTTTGAAGCACAAGAAAATAGTTTATGGAAAATAAATATATCTTTCCTATATTTGTTTTTAAACTGGTTTTGATTTTATGAAATATCCTACTGATTCTTAGATTTGTTCTTAATCAAATTTTATCATAAATATCATTACTTAAATGGAAATAAAGTAAAATTAGTAGAAAATTTAAGTGAACAAGTCACAAAGTTGGCGGGCATATGCCCAAGATTTGTGTAACTATCACTGATTAAAATGAAAGAACAAGTAAGTACATATAAAACACATGTTATCTTCTGTCTTTAAAAAAGACTGTGAGTCTAATGAGGTTATAATTTTTAAAATCTTGACTCAGTGTTTAACTAGAAAAAATTATAGACCGCTATTAGAATATGATGGGTCCCTTAAGGGGAAAAGGAGGAACAATTAATTAAGTCAATTTCAAAAATATCCTAGCATGCTTCAATGAGTTTATTGACTTTAACTATTAGTAATATATTTGAAGTCAAAAAAGGTATTAGCCACATACAATTTTATCTTATGCCTTTGCAAACTGGTCTCAAAAGAGTAACCTAAAACAGTGATGTGAAGGTACACTTGAGAAAGAAAAAAGTTTGAAAAGAAATGAAATACATACATTTTATGCAATTGATAGAAAAATTTAGTAATTTTGTTAGGAATATAATTTTATTAACCAAATTGTGTCAAGAAGCTACAAATTTCAGAATTCTTATCAATTATCTTCCTACAGATACTATTTTTCAACATATTTTCCTGACTCTGAAAACTTCATACAATATGTTTTTAGCATATTCGCCTCTGTCTTCTCCCTTTTCTACTTTTCACTCACCCATCCTTCCTATATCAGCTTTGAAATTACTTTCTGTGTTGTTTCTTCCTACCCTGTGAATTCTAGTTTGTGTTGCCTAGCTGGTTATGGGACTGGGGCCTAAAATGATATGGGATTAGCAGATCAGGGATCACGCAATTCAAGAAAATGTGTTCCCATTCTTCCTACAGCTATCAAATGTCATAGCTTCTAAACTAGGGGAGGGGTTATATGTCCACATTCCTCATTATATGATTGGATTTTTAAAATAAAGTATGAAGACTGAAAATGTTTTTCTAATACTATCTAATCACTAAGAGTACATAGGTTCTTCTGCCCTGTTGTATTTGGAAATTACAACTTCCTTCAGGTATTCAACAACCCCGGATGTTTCAGTTCCTTCTTCCTTCTCTTCTGCAATGATTCCCGAACCTTGGGGAGAGAGATGAGATACAGAAGTCTGATTTAAAATTTTGCACTACACAATCTTTTGTTTATTGCATCTTGATCAGTCAGAGGTTCTGTATTGATGTTTATCTACTGTAAGGATAAGTTTTCTGAGGAGATTTAAGAGACACTCCGATTAACAGAGTCATTAGAAATCAATTTAATCACTATGTTCTTCAGCTGAATAATGCAACCAGATTTACCCATAGAGCTTATGACTTATCTAGCCACAGCTTCTTGGTCTCTTTAGTACTGCCAAGTACGGCTTCTATCAAAGTCTATCAGAGCTCCCATTTCATAGGCATTAAGGAGCCTTGTGATTGATAAATTTTAGAAGAAACTTTATGGAAAGAAACTCCTATCTCCAATCAGATAACATGAGGCTTTACAGTTGCAAACAAGAGTGAATTTTTATGTTTAGCTGTCTCTGTATTCAATATGATTGGTTCAAGGACCTCATGCCTATACTGAAATCACTACAAGTTCTGAGCAGTTTCACTAAATGTGTTATTTTTATAGGATATACTTATATCCTTTCATACATTTTGACTCTTCTCTGGTCACTTATAATAGCTAATGCAACATAAAATCTATATAAGTAATTGATTTACTCGATTGTCTAGGGAATGAAGAGGAAGAAGAGTCTGTATGTATCTGGAACACAATATACTGCTAAATTTTAGGTATCTTTCTTCAGTGGTTGAATTCATAAATATGGGGAAAAACAGATCCCATATTCCTTTGCAGATATTTTTGAGAGCTTTGTCAGCATCCACGCGAGTGAATGTGAAACAATCCATCCCCTTAGTCAAATATTTAAAATGACTTGTTCCTTTGCTGCTCCCTTGATTTCACTTAGGAGCAATTGGTCACCCACTCTGTTGCAGCTACTCTCCTAAAAATCAGAAGTGATGAAAGGATTAACCTTTACCTATTTAACCTCTAAATTTTGGAAGAATTTCTTATGAAGTAGTAGGTAGCTGACTCACATATGCATTTTATTCAAGGGAAATTTCTGAAGAGATTCTTATAATCATAGAAAATAATTTGTTGACTAACTGTCCCACAGATACTAATCATACACTCTTATCAAAATATTTAGATTCTTTAAAGAAACTATTTCATTTTGGTTGAAGATAAAAAGTAGCCAGCTTCTGTCAAGTTTGATTCATGAAAGGCAGTAATTCTGGAAATAAGGTGAGTTGTGCATAAAATGGCTCTTTCTAAAAAACTACTTTATAACCACATGGAAAAATATAGCTAGAACTTGATCAGCAATGACATTGGTGTCAGTGTTGAATAATAGAGAATGGAGATACAGGATGCCCGAATGGCTCAAAGCCTTGGGAAGAAAATGTATGTTATTAGTGGCTGCTTGTTTGTTCCTGGCTGCCCAAAACTAAAATAATTACACAGAAACTATATAATACTTACAATACTGTTTCGCCAATAGCTTAATCGTATTTATAGATGGCTCTTATATCTTAAACTAACCCATCTCCATTAATCTGTGCATCACCATGAGGTCATAGCCTACCAGTAAATTTTCAACAGGATCCAGCGGAGGCATCTGTCTCTGTGGTGGCTACATGGCTTTTCCTGATGCTGCCTTCTTTTTCTCAGCTTTTCCCCCTAGCTTTGCTCTATTAAGTATTTGACTGAAAGAAGCTTTATTTGTTAATCAATAAAAGCAACACATATACAGTAGGATTTCCCAAACAAGATGTGGGTAGATGTAACTTCAAGAGTAAGTTTGTCCTCAAACTTTTCACTGACCCACAGAATTTCCATGTAAGGGACAGAATCAAATGCAAAAGACTCAAAGTTGAGCATAGATACCTGGTGCTATGTACAACATGGGCCATGGAATAAATGATTTGAATCCTAAGAAGAAATTGATAAGGCAACGTGAACTGCAGTATCCCAAACATAATCTTTTTTTAAAAAAATTAACAATGTAAACTCTACAAGATTAGAAGAACCTAAAGCATATCTGTAGCACCAAACTGTAAACTAACACTATTAGTTTAGGCACTGTTTTCAGACTGAGCAAGTATCTGAGAGCAAAGTGTTATAAATATTCACAATAGAAAACAGATACCAGAATCCATGTACAATATCACTAAAATCTCCTAGCATGCATCAAAAAATAGGAGTTCATAAGTAAATTGGTTAAAAATGCTCACAATCCTTTTAAAACTAGATTTCATAGATTGAGGTAGCAAAAAATTAAAATTAGGAATAAAGTACTATTATTTAATTATAAACTAGATACATGGTTTAAAAGGCATTGATATTGAAGACAGTTGATAGAAAAACTAAAAATAAAAAAAACTGAAAATGAAAGAGAAATAGCAGTAAAAGCTTGTATTAAGAAGTGTAGCAGAAAAGGCACAGGAAAGAGAACGAGAGATCTGAAAGGAGTGCAATCAAATGGAAACCAGGAAAGGGCACCGTCAAGTATGTAAATAAAAGTCACTGTAGACAGAATCAACTCAAAGACATTAATTATTAAACTCACAGTGTAGACTTTTCCATCTCTTTTCTGAATTTCTTACAAGACTCTGCTCATTTTAAAATGTGAGACATTTCTGTATTTAAGAACAGTTGCTCAATAATCATAGAATTGCAAAAGATAATGGAAAAACCTGTCTAACAATATTTCAATTAAAAAAATATGGACCATTTAAAAATCAGAAATAATTTTAAAAATAGACTTCCTCTAAAACTATGATGAAATAATTACAAATGGAAAATTAAAAAATATATTAAGAAATTCAATTATAAATAATGTTTGATTTAAATAAAAATCCCGAAGCTTCAAATGTAAATGTGTTATTGTTTTTTCTCTGATTTGAAAATAACTTATTTTGTGTTAAAATGAGACAGCATCAGATAGATAATGCTTTTATTTGATAAAGTTTAGCAAATTATTGATGAAATCTTCATTCTACAGTTCTTAATTTGAATGAATAAACAATTTTCTTGAATACTACTACAGTGCAAAGTATTAGACACCAAAATGCCAGTATAATAAACTACACTCTGCTTTTAACTAGGGAAATGATTTTTTTTAAAAAAAATTTCTTTTTCTGAGGACTCAAGATGCCTCAAAACCATTCTTCAGAAATTCTCAAAATTGTCCACCATTAAGATGAAATTAAGAGTGGCCCATTTGTTAAAATAAATTCCATAGACACCAGCCTGTAATCACAGATATTCGAAAACCTTTTCAAATTAGCAATATAGCTCCATGCCCATACAGTACCCAGGGTCTGTGATGATGTTCATAGCTTCAGTAACCACAGAAGTCCATTGTGGATGCCTGGATCTGGACAGTCATGTAAGTTAATGTTGGCATCAAAAGACATGCTGTTGGGCACACACTGATCTCAGTGGCCTGTGCCACTAAAGCCTTGGTGACTTCCGGTTCTAGACTGTGGCTTAGAGCCATGTCTGGGTCCATGGCACTACTGCAGCAGCCAGGGTCTCTGTTGATATCTGTTACTTTGAGGGCTGTGTGGATGCCCAGGGTATGGTCAGCCATCTGGGACCATGCTGGTTTCCTCCGGCCATACTGCAGCTGGGGCCATACTGACATGGGTGGCCTGCACTGCCACTGGGGCCATAGTTACATCTAAGCCTGAGTTGCTACTGAAAGCCATATCTGGGTTCATGTTCTTGCTGCAGCTAGGGTCTGTGTTGGTGTCTTTGGACCTTGTTACCACAAGTAACTGTAGGAAACATGCATGTTGAAATCTGAGGTCCATGCTGAGCAGGCTCTGCCCTTCACTGGTCCTGGGATAGCTGTCATTGACCCACACTGGACACTGTAGCAGGAGAGCTGGCTCTACCACTTATGGGAGATCCAGTCCCAGCACACAGTCAGAGATGACCCACCACTCACTGTGGGCATAGCAGAACTGACCTTGATGGAATGGGCCTAGGAGAGCTAATCCTGGCCCTTGCCTGAGCAGCCAAGACTGACCAGCTCAGCTACCATCCAGGCCCTGTCCTGTAACAATGAGCACTTGGCTTGTTTGTTTCTTGGGGTTTTTGTCCCACCCGGTACCCCACAACTGTTTAGCCCCAAAGAAAATCATACACAGGTCTCCATAAATTATAAGCTGATTGGCCCATTAGCTCTAGCCTCTCATTTGCTAACTCTCACATCTTGATTAACCCATTTTTTTCATCTATGTTAGCCATGTGGCTCAGTACCTTTTTCAGTGGAGCAGATCACATCCTGCTGCTTTGGTGGTCTGGGCAGGAGTGGGAGGAATCAACTTCCTCCTTCCCAGAATTCTCCTGTTCTCATTACATCATTTCTACTTTCTGTCTGGTTTTCCCACCTATATTTCCTGCCTGGCCAATCAGCATTTATTTATAACATGATTGACAAAATATAGACAATTCTCCCACACCACCATCCTGAGCCTTAGCTTTTCCTACTCTAACATCTACCCCATCTGTGATCTGCTAGAGTACATGAGGGACTGATCCCGAGAAACAAAAGCTACAGCATGTAACATGTAACAGCAACAGCAGGATATCTAGAGAAGTGTAGATTAAGGGTTCAGGGAGCATGGTGTGGCCAGAGGTCACAGGCCTTGAATCAGTACAATGATTTATTGAAAGGAACATTGATGGGTGGGTCTGACTGGACAAAAGGGTAAACTGTGTGTGTAGCACACCGCAACACCCAATGCCACTGGGACAAAGGGAAAAGATGTTTAGAGTCCCGAAAGATGGAAGAACGAAGAGGGTTTTGCTTTGCTTTGTTTTTAATTACTCTTGGTGGGGGGTCTCTTTGGGTAATGCTTCAGGGGTGAGGGGAAGATATGGAAGGATTGGGAGGTGTTTAAGACTAGGGTGAATGATGTGAAATTTCCAAAGAATTAATGAAGAATTATATTATAAAAAAGCAATATGGAACCTAGCTCTATAGAGGATCCTAAAATATATCTATACATATACGTTAAAAATTGTCAAAAGGAGTTGCCCAATAATTGGGCAGCAATGTTTATACTAGATACCAGATGCTAATATTGAAATAACTGAGTCTCAGAAATCGTTTCTTCTTTTGGAGTTGTTGGCCTGGGAAATCTTAAGGAGTCCCAAACATTGCCAGTTACTGTCAATATTGTTGGTAAACTTCTAGATGTTAAGTATACTATTTTAAAAGTATACTACATTTGATTTGTCATGAAAAACAATTTGTTAGGAACAAACATGGTACCTCAGGAAAAAAAATACCAGGTGACCAAAATACTTACTGTGACAACAGAAAATGAAAAGATGCGATTGAAATGTAAAAATTAGGGGCATAAAAAGCAAGTTCGTGACTCAGAAAAGCAGTCTACTGCATGCTTTGAAGCCTTGGGAAGTGGCTGATAGTGTCTGAAAAAGGAAAGACTTGATGGAGACCAATAGGTAGAAGATGCAGAAAATCTGTCTGTTCTGGAACCTTTGAAGTGGGCAAGAAAGCCAGAAAAGCCCACAAATGAATTAGAATTCCTCAATAGTAGCAGGGTGATTTCTAGAGTATATTATATTACTATACATAAAAACCAGAAGTGTATTAAATCATTTAATAGCTTGCTATGAATTATAGAGGGCACATTACTGTAGCGTGTTGTTTTATAAAATTATATGTTCCAGAAAAGACATTCATAGCTTTCAGTAGGCTTCGTCAGGGGTTTCTATATCAGTTTAAAAGATTCTCATGAGAAACAGAAAAAGTATGAAGTGTCTCTCAAAAGTATGACAAATCTTGCATTCTTTAGAATGGTGGAATAAAACTTAGCCATTTACAGCCATACAGATTAGTCAACGGATCATTGTAGAAATCTGATTGTGAGGTGAAAATATAAGTGATATGAACATTTTTCCTAAAAATAAAAATAAATGTATATGAAAGAATTGAAGGTAGTTATTGAATAAAAGGAAACAAAATTTTACATAAAGCACATGCTGAAAGAATTTTGAACCTAAATGTTTAAAATGATAATCCACATGGGAGCATATTGAGGAACAGTGCATATCAATTAAATTTATGTATAAAAATGGGAAATAATTAGTAATATATTGATTATATGTTAATGTCACCAGAAATGGGATTTAGTTGAAAAAACACATAGCAACAGATTCAAAGTTTTGAATTTAAATTTTTGTTTTAAAATTTTAACTGTCATAAATTTTATTTGCTTGTCACAAGGAAAATCAAATTAAATATTGATGGACATCAATGTTATTTATGTACTTGATACTAATTTTGGAACTATTCAAATGAGAAATAGTTTTGCCTTACTACACATAAAAAAGATTGATCCTGAGTTTAAACTATGCAGAGATAATGTGTCACATGACACTTTATTTTTGTGCATACTTCAAAAATGAGTAAGAGACTTTCTAGAAGTAGTATAAATAATGCAGATTTACAAACATAATAAAATATGTATTTTATATAAACCTTAATTTTGAAGTGTCCACTTTGACCAATTTGTGATTTTTTTACATAGATAAAAATTCAAAGTGTATTGAAATTAATTAGGCAGGTGCTTCCTCTAAATAAGGAAATAGGAGCTGGGGAGATGGCTCCACTGATAATGGCAATGGCTTCCTAATCCCAAGGATCTGTGTTCTATACACAAGACCTATGTAGTTGAAAGAGATAACTGATTCTTACAAAATATTGTATGCTCCTCTGCTTCCATACACATAATTTGGTACACATATTACCACATAATGCACTTATGTACAAACACACATGAGTAGGAGATTACTCATGGTAGTAAGCACAATTACTCTACTACTGCAGAAAGAGACACTCCTTCCCCCAGCTACTTCTAACTGTGAATGGTACTTCAGGGAAGAATGGGGCTTCAGGAGCCCCACCACCTCCCATCCATGTTGAGATAGATGTCCTAGTGCTCAGTCAGTATATCTCACCAAAGCTGCAGTGAGTAAACGAATTCAAGGACCATTCATGTGGGAGTTCCCTCTATGTGCTATGATTACCATTAATGAATAAAGGAACTGCCTCGGCCTGTTGATAGGGCAGAACTTATGTAGACAAGGAAAACTAGACTGAATGCTGGGAGAAGGAAGGTGGAGAGAAGATGCCATGGATCTGCTGCCTGAGATAGATGTGCTGAAACTTTGCTGGTAGGCCACGACCTCGTGGTGATACACAGATTAATGGAGATGGGTTAAATTAATATGTAAGAGTTAGCCAATAAGAAGTTAGAGCTAATGGGTCAAGCAGTGATTTAATTAATACAGTTTCTCTTTTTTGTTTATTTTTTTTAGTTGTTGAAAAAAATTTCCGCCTCCTCCCCGTTTCCCATTTCCCTCCCCCTCCTCCCACACATTGCCTCCTCCCCTTCCCCTCCCCCTCTCCCCACTCCTTTCCCCTTACCCCCTCTTCATTCCCCCTCCCTCTCGAGACTAAAGAGCAGTCCAGATTCCCTGCCCTGTGGGAAGTCCAAGGTCCTCCCACTTCTATCCAGGTCCAGGAAGGTGAGCATCCAAACAGGCTAGACTCCCACAAAGCCAGTTCATGGATTAGGATCAAAACCCAGTGCCATTGTCCAAGAGACTTGACTCTAGAGGGGCTCACAGGTGTCCAGGGAGATGTCCCCAGATAGAACCTTGGGCAACTGAGGGGAGGGAACCTGAAATGACCCTATCCTATAGTCATACTGATGACTATCTTGCATATCACCTTAGAACCTTCATCTGGCGATGGATCAAGACAGAGACAGAGACCGAAATTGGAGCACCAGATTGAGCTCCTGAGGTCCAAATGAGGAGCAGAAGGAGAGAGAACATGAGCAAGGAAGTCAGGACCACGAGGGGTGCACCCACCCACTACGACAGTGGAACTGATCTATTGGGAGCTCACCAAGGCCAGCTGGAATGGGACTGAATAAGCATGGGATGAAATTGGACTCTCTGAACATGGCTGACAAGGCTGATGAGAAGCCAAGGACAATGGCACTAGGTTAATACAGTCTCTCTGTAGTTATTTTAGTTCTGGGCAGCTGGGATGAACAAGTGTATTCTCTTACAGACCATGTCATATTCAGAAACACTTTTTCTGAAATTCATCTTTCAATTCTCCTGATTCTCCATTCTTTTTGCTCTTATTTGTTGATTTTCCTTGAGTCTTAGTGGCGATGTAGATATCTAATTTTGAGTGAGACACTCCATTATCTTGTGCTCTTATTAGAACATTGGCCAGATATGAGTCTGCACTAACTACAGGCAACTGCAAAAAGAAGCTTCCCTGTAAGATGCCATGGAGATTAGTGTGGATGCCCTTCAAAAAACTAAAGGAAGAACTTTCAAATAATACAGCCAACAGAATTATATGAGCCTTGACACAGTATTCTTCCCCTTCCTTTGAATTTAAATACTACAAAGATTATTATTTTACTAAAATGCCAAGTACTTCATAAAATTTCCTAAAAATTACTCAAAATCATTGGAAAGTAATTCTTTTTACCTTATTATTTTGTCATCTCTCACAATTTCTTTTCTCTGCTGTTGATGTTAATTGATCTAATGGGTCATATCATAAAAGTAATTTTAATTGAAACTGCATTAGTCTATTAAGCTCCTGAGCTTGACCTAACATCTTTTATTTCTAAATTTAAAGTAATATTTTATATCTATTTGTGTTGTAGTGAAACAAAGAAGAGACAATGTCAATGATAGAGTTAACAGGAATGCTTTAAGTAGAATTTCATAGTAGTCAGTTTTCATGTTTTATTGCTTTTTTTCTTAACATAATGTGATAGCTACAAACATAAATCCATGTACAAGAGCCTGGAGACCAGTCATTGATTTTATTGGGAAAGAGAGCAGAGATTCTATTATAGTTAGTGCTTGTTTCATGACCTTAAATAAATACAACCCATCTAGGCCTTTTCTCAGAGAAAAATAGAAGTCTGTGGAATTTTCTTCCTTGGGTTAGTGCAGGAGTACAACACTGCTAGTTTTTCAGCTTCAGTTAAAAAATGTTTCCCAATTTTGTCAAAAATCTTTAAGCCTTGGTTTCTCCTGCTCAAGCCTTATAAATATAATACTGTTTCTTCAATCTTAAGTAACATTCAAATGATGATAATTTGGTTGAAAATATAAAATAAATTTATAAGATCTGGTAAAATAACAGTAAGGATGCCTGAAAAAAGTTATAAGGAATCATACTAATAGCTATCTGTCTAAAAAAGACCTGTAACACTTGTAAGTTAGTGTATATATACACATGTGTAATTTGAAGTAAATTTTTACATCTGTAATGACAATACAAGAACTGTATACTAGCAAAAAATATTTGTGTGTACATGTGTTAGCCAGTGTGTGTTTGTGTGTGTGTGTGTAAACATACACACAAATTAAACAATTAAAGAAAAAAAGGCCTCAAATTTGAACAAGGGAGCCCCACTGGAAGTTTTTTTTTGTTTGTTTTATTTTTATTTTCCTTTATTCTGTGCAAGCTTTAGATATTCTAAGACATCATTTGCATATACCTCATCTATATTTTACATCTTGTTCTATAAGGAAACTATTAACACACACAGTTCTAACGCCTCAAAACGTATCTGTCAAGCAGCAAGATGACAATGCGTCACAGCACAGGAGCAGCAGTATTTGGTGAATGGTTATGCATAGAACTGGTGTGGAGGTTAATGCTAGCACGTCCTCCACAGGTATCTTGTGCTCTGACAAACGGAGGTGCAGCTTCTATACTACAGGGTAAAACACGTAACTTGCTAGACGTCTCCGGCTCTGAGACACTTTAAGAGCAGACAATAAAAGGGGCTTTGATTTAGACTCCGTACCCCAATGCCATACTACAGTCGCCTGAGCTTTTCTGAGCTCTGAGGACTGTTCGTTGGCTTTATGAAGTCAGCTTCAAATGTAAAAGCACTTGGTTTACCAGTCAAGATCTCCAGTTACACTGGTTACCTGTCACAGTCAGACACCTTCTAAGGAAAACTGACTTTAAAAAGAGATTGCAATGTGGACTCAGAATTTCTATCTAACTTCAAACATTGTCCCTCTTTAACATAAAGCAAGTAGTACTTTCTATCATGTTTTAGATGTCGGCACATGCATAGTCTAAACTTTTAGCAAAATACCATTTTGAAATGGTTAAGACTAATCTAAACAAAGAGGTCAAGGTGTCCATGAAATAGCTATCCAGTATCTACTTCCACTGTGAGAAGCCATTCGGTTCAAACACCATCTTCAAGTGTGCGTTAATGCTTCAGTTAAACTGTAATAGAAATTTTCAGTGTTTTGGCATTTAAATCTGAGCCATGCTACCACATGGACAATTTGCAAACAAATAATTATGCATGTGTGCATGCACATGCACACTCATACACACACACACACACACACACACATCTTCAGAGGCAAACCACAGATTTGGGAACGGCTGGTTGCAAAAGAACTGCAACAAGCTACCTGAGTCCTCAAGTTTCTAATCGATCCTCAAAGAGATGATGTCAGCAGGCAAGGCTCTAGTATTTGGATGCTGTGTCCATTATAACTATCACGCCTGCGTTCTCAGGCTCTCAGTGCAAGGGGTGTGCTTTACTCCACTGGAAGTTTTAAAGGGAGAAAAGGGAAGGGAGAAATGAAGTAATTATATTGTACTTTCATATACTTTAAGAGATGCCTTTATTCCAGTAAAGAAACTTATGATAGCTAATATTAATCTCCAAATTGGTTAGATTCAAAATATCTGGAAGATTAGTGAAGCAAAAGCAGTGAATGGCCGTGGTAGCATTTTTACCTAGGAACTGATCATGCAGGCTTTGTCCTGATTAATGGAATAATCTCTTAGCAGACTCATAAAAAGATGGCACTGTTATTGAGGGATAACAACTTGGATATGTAGAACAAATAGTCTTACAGATTAATCTTATATAACTCGTATAGCTTGCAAATATCATTGTATCCTGACAACTACCATTAAATTCTTCCTGGTCATAGCCATTGTATTTTGTTTCATATAAGGTAAAAGTCATCTGATTGCTTGTAATAAACTTCTCTCAGCCTCAGTTTTGCTGAGATGCCTCTATCCTGACATGGTTTTTATGTAACTTTGACTTGATAAGTAAGCATCCATATTTAATTGTGGAGAATTAAGAGATTGCATTTTTCTACAGGACCCCTAACTCCAAACTCAAAATGATGAGTAAGGAGCATCTAGGATTATTTTAATCTAAACAAAAGGGCGCTCGGGCAGCTATAGTACTGACAAACACACACACACACACACACACACTGAAAACAGTAGAAAATGAATGATATCAGAAGCAGCATGACTAAATTTCACTGAGGATTGTTCCATCGCCTGTTGAGTCTTCAGTTTCTGAATGAGGAAGAAATTACATTGAGAATGAGATGAGATTTAGTTTCTATAATCCACAAGAAGCACAATGAAGAAGGCAGTTATGAGTTTTAGGTTTAGTAAGAAGGACGTCTGGGTTTGCTATCTAAAAGCAAACCATGGGCACAGAATTGGTTTTTGCCTCCTTGTGACAAATTTCATTAGTATGCTAAGAATTCTTCTGCCAGTCATTTTTGGTAGACATTTAATTAGATTTGTCTTAAAAAACTCTAAGTGACAAGAGGACAGCTGCATGCTTACCTTGGAAATGACATTCTGCGTTTCCCTCTAAGCTGAACTGCTGCAGCTGTTTGATAATTTTCACTCTTTTAAGAAAATGATTTCTAAGAACTTGACAAGTGATGAGCTCGGAACCCATAAAGATTTTAACAGGATTGTGGAAAGGCCGGGCAGAAGAGCAGAGGAAGTTTGTGTCAGGGCTGTAAACCAGGAGTGCCCTGTGATTCTGCTGACTGCGTTCTACTCCATTAGGTCGTTAAAATGTGTCCTTATGGAAATGAAAGAAAATCAGTTTAATTTCAAAATTTCAAACATTAATAACAAAGAAGGAGCTTCAGCTTGCCTAAGCGTATGTAGTTCTTCATCGTGGGTGTGGGACACTAAATCCTTTACAGGTGTTTAATTTCAGTTTGGGTATTTTTTTGCCTCATTTTCTGTGTGCACTGGGATATTCACTTATTTTTCCTTGGTTATATTTATTATTTTTAGAGGAAATTTGCCCATGCTCTGGGATATGGCTTGGTACAATGATAGAGAATAATAAAAACTAAAATAAAGAAATATTTCAAACTATTCTATCAAAATGAACATTTTATTTCAAACTTTTCAATCAAAATAAACATTTTATTTTTTCTTAAAAATGAAGAAACAAGCAAATGAACCTCTATTTATTACTGCTAGTTCCAGTGTCAAGGCAGAGGGTTTTCTCAACACCCTTATATCATACACCTCGTATGACAGTGTACAAATCGTCACCGCTCATATACTACTGAATGTGGGGGTCCATAGGGAGTTGATGCTTAGACTGCCTTAGAAGTATGCTATGTATGGAGTTTATGTTGTGGTTTTGAAGAAATCACTGGCTGGGAGAAAACGAAAAAGGCTTAACTTGCTGAGAACACACAACAGAGAAGAAGGTCAAAGTTTATCAGTTCACTGGATTAAACAAAGGATGAGAACAATCCATACTGATATGAGCAGTTAAAAACCAAAACTAGAAACAAAAACAAACCAAGTCCACCCCTTATATCTCCATAAGAATGTGATCTAAAAGAGCTTACTTTACAGACGGCCCTGCTCATCTCATTACATTTTGTGTCCTTGTTTTCTTCAGTCAAGTTGTTCTGTACCCACATGTACATTTGTATTCACGTATAACTTTTATATAGTATTATATATATATACATATATATATATGTGTGTGTGTGTGTGTGTGTGTGTTAGCTAGATTCCCAAAATGCAGAAGAACATGTATTTTTCTTTCTGATATTTTGGACTTTTAAAATATGATATATATTCTAAATCCATACTGTATTCAGGTGATGGACATGAGATATAAAAGAATACAAAATTACAAAGTTTTCTTATTCTAGTCCTGTCATTGTTTTTTGTTTTGATAATGAATAAGAGAATAAAATACACAAGAAACTGAGAGTGTAAAATTTAATGAGAACCTTCATAGGTTCTAATCTGAATGACTACTCTAGCTCTATAGAAGTTCATTAAGTCATATAGAATTTAGTCTGGTTAACTTTAATGTGTGATGGTTTATTTATTTGTAAGATTTATTTATTTATTTATTTAAGATTTCTGCCTCCTCCCCACCCCCGCCTCCCATTTCCCTCCCCGTCCCACAATCAAGTCCCTCGTCAGCCCGAAGAGCAATCAGGGTTCCCTGCCCTGTGGGAAGTCCAAGGACCACCCACATCCATCCAGGTCTAGTAAGGTAAGCATCCAGGAAATTTGGGATCAACCTACCCCTGGACCCAGCAATACCACTCTTGTTATATACCCAAGAGATGCTCTATCATACAACAAAAGTATATGCTCAACTATGTTCATCGCAGCATTATTTGTAATAGCCAGAACCTGGAAACAACCTAGATGCCCTTCAATTGAAGAATGGATGAAGAAAGTATAGAATATATACATATTAGAGAACTACTCAGCAGTAAAAAACAAGGACTTCTTGAATTTTGCATGCAAATGGACGGAAATAGAAAACACTATCCTGAGTGAGGTAAGCCAGACCCAAAAAGAGGAACATGGGATGTACTCACTCATATTTGGTTTCTAGCCATAAATAAAGGACATTGAGCCTATAATTCGTGATCCTAGAGAAGCTAAATAAGAAGGTGAACCCAAAGAAAAACATATAGGCATCCTCCTGAATATTAACCTTCATCAGGCGATGAAAGGAGACAGAGACAGAGACCCACATTGGAGCACCGGACTGAAATCTCAAGGTCCAAATCAGGAGCAGAAGGAGAGAGAGCACGAGCAAGGAACTCAGGACCGCGAGGGGTGCACCCACACACTGAGACAATGGGGATGTTCTATCGGGAACTCACCAAGGCCAGCTGGCCTGGGTCTGAAAAAGCCTGGGTTAAAACCGGTCTCACTGAACATAGCGGACAATGAGGACTACTGAGACCTCAAGAACAATGGCGCTGTGTTTTTGATCCTACTGCACATACTGGCTTTGTGGGAGCCTAGGCAGTTTGTAAGATTTTTATAATAAGGTTTTCAAATTTTTTAAATGACAAACATAAACAAACAACAAAAATGAGACTTTCAAGAACTGTGAACAATGTCAAAGTGACCACACTATCTTTCCTTGGTGACAGTGTTGACTTCTGTTGATCCCAAGTCAGAATGACTCCTTTGTAGCTGAATTGCCTGGCGCCTTCCTGTGCAATCCAAGGACACAAAATTAAATATCCTTGGATATATTTTAAACATTTATATTTAAATACATCGTTATATGTAGTCAGTTTATACTTATTGTAACCACTTCTATCACTAAGCCCGAAGTCAGTGAGCTCCCCACCCAGACAGGAAGACTTGGACAGTTTCAAGGAAGCAGCGTCATGAGGTCAAACCCAGTACAACAATAATTCTAGATCCCCGTTTCCATCTCCTAAGTGAAAACATCAGTCCTTCTTTAGAAAACATCCCTTTTAGAGGAGATCTGAAGGCTGGCAGGGCAAGGATGAGTATGCATCTCAAACCCTTTCCCACTCTGTAATTTTCCTGCTGGGATTTAAGAGAAGACCCCATTTTCAATAGGCTTTCTGAAAACACCACATCATACTCACTACTACATGGACACCACCATGAGGGTGTCGTGGAATGGGATCCCTGGGCTATGTGAGTGTGGCACATTGAATTCTCTAGTGGAATCTTGCATAAAATTTGAAGAGAAGCTTTAGTTGCATTATTTGAAATCTCCTTTAAAACCTTTTCTGTAAATGCCTATAGACCAGCATATCTCCTGTACTGAAATTCAGAGCTGGTTTCACACCTGCTAGTACAGTACAGTATTCAGTTTGTTTGCACAGAATACTTACTAGGAAAAGAATATTCCTATCACAAAAAGTCAGAAAACACTCAAAATTATGAGATAAACTGCTATATCAACACAACAGGCAACAATGTGGTTGAAAATAACAATAATGACAGCTTAAGTGAAAAAAGTAAATCCAAAAATGTATACAATGAATATACTCATATGAATAAATCCATAAAAGCTGGCATATGGATATAATATTTGAACTATAATTTTTATTTTTATTTTAATAAATGTATTTATTTTATTTTACATCCTGGCCACAGCTTCCCTTCTCTCCTTTCCTCCCAGTCTCTCCTCCTATTGTCCCCATCCACCAATTTACCCCTCCTCCATTTCTGTTTAGGAAAGGCAAGTCTCACATGAGTATCAAAACATGACATATCAAGTTGCATTAAGATTAAACACCATGCTGTGTGTTAAGGCTGGGCAACGTGACCCAGCATGGGGATTAGGGTCCCAAAAGCCAGGAAAAGAGTTGGAAACAGCCCCTCTTCCCACTGTTAAGAGTCCCACAAAACAACCAAGATACACAACTGTGACATCTATGTAGAGTGCCTAGGTCAGTTCCATGCAGGCTCCCTGGTGGTAAGTTCAGTATCTGTGAGTCTCTATGAGCCCAGGTTAACTGATTCTGTGAATTTTCTTCTGGTGTCCTTGACTCATCTGGCTCTTACAATTTTTTTTTTTCTCCCCGCTTTCTTCAGGATTCCCTGAGCTCAACCAAATATTTAGCTGTGGATATTTATCTAGCTCCATCAGCTATTGGATGAAGCCTCTCTCTTTTGGCAATTGAACTTGGCACCAATTTGACCACAGAGAAGGCCAGTTCGGGCTATACTTCCATTGTTGTTAGGAGGCTTAGCTGGGGTCATACTTGTAGATGCCTGGAAGATTCCCTTGCTTCAGGTCTTTACCTGACCCTGAAATACTCCTCCCTTTCCTGTAGTTTCTTTTACTACTCTCCCTTTCTGCACTCCCCCAACCTGATTACTCATGTTCCCATCTCCACCTGACCTCAGTCCATTCACGAAATATCTGCTGTTTCCCCTTCCCAGTGAGATCCAAGCATTCCCCTCTTAGATCCTCTTGCTACCTTGTCTGTCTGGGTCTGTGGATTGTAGCAGGATTTTTCTTTACTTTTTAGTCAATGCCCACTTATGAGTGAGTACATAACATGTTTTTCTTTTTTTATTTTTATTTTTACTTATTTTATTTTATTTTTTTTATTGAGAAAAGGAAAAAAAAGTTTCCGCCTCCTCCCAGCCTCCCATTTCCCTCCCCCTCCTCCCACCCTTCTCCCCCTCCCCTCACTCCTCTCCCCCTCCCTCTCGAGTCCAAAGAGCAGTCAGGGTTCCCTGCCCTGTGGA
>NW_026067933.1:427275-438417 GCF_014885135.2 Alexandromys fortis
TCAATGGAAGAATGGATGAAGAAAGTGTGGAATATATACGCATTAGAGTACTATGCTGCGGTAAAAAACAATGACTTCTCGAATTTTGCATGCAAATGGATGGAAATAGAAAACACTATCCTGAATGAGGTAACCCAGACCCAAAAAGATAAACATGGGATGTACTCACTCATAATTGGTGTCTAGCCATAAATAAAGGTCACGGAGTGTATACCTGGTGAACCTAAGGAAGCTAAATAAGAAGGTGAACCCAAGGAAAAACATATAGTTATTATCCTCTTGGCTAAGGGAAGTAGACAAAAGTGCCGGGGAGAAAATTGGGATCTTGGGGGTGGGGTGGGATGGGGATAAGGGGGATGGGGAGAGAAAAGTGAGAAGGGGAGGATTGGGGGAACTTGGGGAAACAGGATGATTGGGATAACATGTTTTTCGTTATTGGTCTGGGTTACCTCACTCAGAGTGATTTTGGTCTAGTTCTATCCATTTGCCTTCAAATGTCCTATTGTCCTTGTCCTTAACAGCTGAGACAAGCTCCATTTTGTAAATGTACCACATTTTTAAAAACCATTTTCAGTTGAGGGACACCTAGGTTGCTTCTAGGTTTTGTCTATTACAAATAAAGCTGCTATGAAAATAGTTGAACAAAAGTTCTTGTGGTATGACTAAGCTGTCTTTGAGTATATGCCCAGGAGTGGTATAGCTGGGTCCTGTGGTAAATTGATTTCCAGTTTTCTGAGAAACCACTACACTGACTTCCAAAGTGGCTGCACAAATTTATACTTTCACCAATAATGAAAATATGTTCCCCTTTTGGTTTAATTTAGGATCTGAGATAAGATATTTTATAATATCTTTTGTTACGTTCAAATTGCTTTTATAGAGTGCAATTTTTTAAAAAATATAGATTATCCTTTAATAATATCACATTTTATTTTCATTATTCTAATTTTAAATTACTAGCGACTACTATATGTTTCAAACAGTGTTTATACAGTTGACATCTGGCTCAGAAATTCACAGTGACATATATTAATGCTAGTAAGAGCACCTTCTTGGGCCAGGGAGATGTCTCAGCAGGTAAAAAACTTGCTGCCATACCAGAATACCGGAAATTGATCTCTGGTACTCACTTAAATTCTTTCTTGTTTTTTTTTTTTTTTCTCCTTAGAGGATCAGCTGGAATAAAACACCTAAATTGATTTAATATGGAGTGAACAAAACTCATGAGATATGTTACTTGATGAATTCTTCAATCCCTCCTCTTAGAAGAACTGCTAAACTTATTTTTAAAAACAAGCATAGTGTATAATATAAAATCACACAAAATTTGCAAATTTTCAAGTAAGATCATCACTTGATCTATTGTATGGTCATATTCACACAGAGAAAATGGAACTTAGAAGCAATTAGAATTGTGTAATCTCTGTGAAATGTCACAGAGTTCCCTTTTAAAAATTATCTTGTGGTCTATGAATTTCTCAGCCTTTTGGGTAAATTGCATGTTCATCCAACCTTGACCACTCACAAAAGTTTCAATTTCTCTCAAAGAAAGCAAATACATGCTCCTAAAGAAGCTTTTGTAATCACATATAAATATAACAAACATTACTTTTGTGACAAATCTGAAATCTACTGAGAGCTAGGCCTAAGGTTAATAAATAATATAAACAGAATTTTAAAGTATTTCTATGTAACACATATGTTTTATCACCATTGTTCTATTTATGACTATTTAAACCAGCTTGTGGTTTTGAATTTTTGCAATTAAAAATAAAAGGTAACTATACTATGTTATTGTTTTAAAACATATCATAGTAACACTTTTGATGGGTCTTAGATATTTAGAATGAAAAAAATCATACTTTTTTTTGACAAGGCTCAGATTTTCTTTAAGGAGGGGGAGGGAAATGGGAGGCGGCGGTGGGGAAGTGACAGAAATCTTAAATAAATAAATAAATAAATGAATAAATAAATAAAAGAGTTAAACAAGTTAAACCAGTTCTTCAATTTAGTAGTTATGTTAAGACAATGTTTAATATTAACAGTTTCTTCTTCTTCTTCTTCTTCTTCTTCTTCTTCTTCTTCTTCTTCTTCTTCTTCTTCTTCCTCTTCCTCTTCCTCTTCCTCTTCCTCTTCCTCTTCCTCTTCCTCTTCCTCTTCCTCTTCCTCTTCCTCTTCCTCTTCCTCTTCCTCTTCTTCTTCTTCTTCTTCTTCTTCTTCTTCTTTTCTTCAAGACAGGGTTTCTCTATGTAACAACCCTGTCTAGAACTAGAACTTATAGACCAGGCTGGCCTTGAATTCACAGAGATTTGCCTGTGTCTGCCACTCAAGTGCTAGGATTAAAGGCATGTACCTCCAACACCTGACTTAACATGTATTCTTAAGCACTCAATTAAAAATTATAAATAAATTGGATTTGTAATATGATCAGTGCAGGCACACCCATCATTTAACCCTAGACTTTAATGCTGCAAGGACAATTCTTACTACCTTTCTAGGGCATGATCAGAATTGGATTGGCTTAGTGATGGTTTCCAGATACAATACTCATAGTAAATTTAGGTACAGTGTCTAATTCAAATCAGAAAAAATTACAATTACAAAATAAAACATATATCTTAATAAGGTGTTGTGAACTTACTCAAGTTGTTTACCTCCCTTAGTCTGATCATTGCCATGAATTAACCTGTGGGAGTCACTTGAATGTATACTTTGAGGCAAATAACCAATTTTCAATGCATCCTTCAAATCATTCTAGAGTCATCTCCCTCTAACTTTAGAATATAAAGTTTTCGAGAGATGTGTCTCAAGCAGCTTTGCCACAGTGGTGGAACTACATGGTTTCTAAGGCTGTGATTGGACAGGGGGATAATAAGTATCAATGTAAATTCAGGTAAAGTTACAATGTTTCTAAATAAGAACTTAAGCCAGAGTAAATGCTATGGGATCTACCAAGTAGAAAACTGTCCAAAATAATTAAATAATCACTTTTTCTCATCACTTAGTTGATAATATCTAATGTTTCAATCAGCTTTTAATGAAGAAATATTTGAGGATCTGTCAGATTTTGAAATGTTTATAAGTGATTTTAGTTTCTGATTTTTTTTTGTTTTAGTAACACAACAACTATCCTGGATATGTGTATTAACAAGGCTAATGTCTACTGCATTCTGCATTTTTAACTTTCCTATATTTTATTTATTTATTTATTTACTTATTTATTTTGGTTTTTCAAAGAAGGGCTTCTCTCTAGCTTTGGGGCCTGTCCTGAAACTAGCTCTAGTAGACCAACCTGGCCTTGTACTCACAGAGATCAACCTTCCTCTTTCTCCTAAGTGCTGATATTAAAGGATTAAAGGGGTGTGCCACTATCACCCAGACTACTATTTCTAATGAAATCTTATCTCTTCGAATGAAAGCTTATTTTCAAAAAAGCAGAAATCAAGTTAATAATAAAATTTAATATGATCTTAATATTTGTTTGAAATAATAAGAGATGATTCAAATAGGTACTTGATGTGAATAAATTAGATACATGAATCATCCCTGTCAAAAATCACCTTAAATGCATTTCTAAATTCCTAGTTTGTAATCCTAAATACAAATTGGAAAAATGTTAACAAATGAAGGACAAGTTTATGCAATGCATATTTATAGCTATATAGCATAAATTGATATATATGTATTGAAATACATAAAATACATATACATCTAAAAATATAACATGAATATGTATATATGTATAAATACCTATGTTTCTATGTTATTATATATAGTTAAATAAATAGAACAGACCAACCAATTATATTTAGAAAGGGGTTAGTAAGGTGTCACTATTAGTTTTTGTCCATTATACAGCTAACTATTAAATAAAATGCACAAAGATCATTTTATTGTGCATTAAGTATTATTTGAAATTTTTATGTTTGGGTCACAGGTCATGGAGAAATCCAGCTGTCACAGACTTGGAAGCGTTCTCTCTATTAATTAGAACTCATAAAACCAGGCAGTATGCTCCTCAGGCTCTGAATGGAAACGTCATCAGTAGACTTACCCAGCTGTGAACTGTTCCACCTTCAATAAAACAATCTTGGTAGACAGGCCAGGTTGTGCAATCGTGGCACAAACTTTATGAGGCTAAACAACTCTTTCTATTTGGATTGAGATCCGTTTCATAAGCTTTAATGTACACCTAGTACTGTAATCCTAGCCAAGGAAGAGCCCATTGATGGGGAGGTCTTAAAAACCAGGGAGAAATCTATTATTATTACTGTGATAAATAGACAAGATACAAACTGGTGTATCAGTAGCTGAGTGCTTCTCAAATCCTATTAAAATAATTTAATTTTGCAGTGGTCATAAATCGCTTCATCTGGTGAGAGTACAGGCAATAATTACTTGTGATATTCTTAGATCTACATGGATCATCTACTCTCAAAAATTACCATGAAAAGGGGTAAAAAAAAAGGCTCTTTATGAGAGGCAAAAATTGAAAAGCATTGCGAAAGAGTATTTTCTGGTCATGACAGGGCAGGAGCAGTCACGCATTAATAATAGTTGTATTTGCCTGCACAAGAATGGTAGGCTATGGAGCCAGACTTACTTTCAAAACTAACATCTGCTATATACTCACACTTATATCCAGATATTCCAAAGGAGGTTGTGTAAATTCTTATGAACCACAGAATGAATGCATTGTGATAGAGTCAGTTTCTGAAATAAGACGAGAAAGGTTTACTTAGAACTACAAATGATTACTAATCTGGGAAGTATGCTTCTGAGAAATATAACCCAGACATAAAATAGTTAAACTTGTTATTCAGATGGTGTAGGCCTATAATCTCACCTATTCAGTAAAGCAGATCAGATCAATTTAGTGAGACACTATCTCAAAGTAAAACACGCAGAATTACTGAGGATAGGTATCAGTAGGTTTGCTATTTCTAAATAAGGTCCTTGGTTTAATCCCTAGTACCATTAAATACCTCATGCCATAAAAGGCAATTCAAAATAAATACACTTTATTTATATGAAGGGGATACTGTTATGCTTGTATTAGAGAAAAATGACTAGCACATAGGCGTCTCATTCCTTATCTCTCTGTTTGTTAGGCTGCCCATGACTAAGATACATACCCACAGATGTAACCTAATGAAATCTTTATTTGAAAATTACAATAATGGTTAAATGAACAAAAATCAAAATATAACATTTGATCTAATTTTATAATCATTTAAATAAACCTGATTTAAATCAGATAAGGTTAAATTATTGGTAATTATAAATATCTTTGCCAACTAGATCAAGTACATTTGCAATGCATTTTCCAGTGACCATTTATCTCTAAGTATTGTGTTCTGGTCGTTCATAAAGACTCAATGGGATAGCTCTGAGAACTGTTGTCATACTATGGTTTACTCCCATCCAGGTATCCGTGAATGTTCTAAAACAATATTGACTAAGAAACACACTCATATTCTAACCAGATTAGAACAGCCTTCTTGAGTCCCAACATCTATAAATACCATTGCTTCAAGAGAAAATCATTGAATAAAATAAAACAACTTAGAACACAGGATACAACTAGTTCTATTGTAGTAATAAGTGCGGCGGGTCTGCGTCCCCAGCACCCCAGCCGCCTGCTAGCTTATGCCCGAAATAACAACACACAAACTGTATTCATTTAAAGACTGCTTGGCCCATTTCTATCTAGCCTCTTCTAGGCTAATTCTCACATATTAATTTAGCCCATTTCTAATAATGTGTGTAAGCACCCCAAGGTGCACTTACCGGGAAGATTCTAGCCTACATCCATCATGGGTCGGAGCTTCATCGCATGTGTCTCAGAGAGCAGAGCTATCTCACGTCTCTCAGGAGACAGGAGCACGGCATCTCTGCTCCACAGAGCAGAGCTGTCGAGTCTGAGCTCACTTCCTCTTCCTCCCAGCATCCTATTGTTTACTCCTCCCACCTATATTTTAACCTATCAGGGCCAAGGAGTTTCTTTATTGCTTAATCAATGAAATCAACAGATTGATATGACACTCACACATCATTCTATGAAGCATGAAAGGACATTAAAAAATGTATTCAATTTCAAATTTTATTTGCATTTCTGTGATTTAGGCAGTCTGTTGGGTGTATAGTTGTGAATATGCTCTCTTCATAAATAGACTAGTTAGTTGTTTTCTCCATAACTCATCCTTCCTTTCTCCACTTCTTCTTTTCAAGCAAGAGTTATTGTCTCATCATTCTAAAATTAGTATTCCTTGCTCAATTAATACTTATAACACCATGATAAGGATTATTTAACTAGCATAATAATTACATGGAAATTACTATCAAAATAATATTTCTACTAGCCTTAATATTTAATCTGATGCTGTAACTAATAATTACACAATTATTTCTTGAGAGTCATTTGTGATTTGCCATTCTAATTGCAGAGTTTCCATCTGTGACAATAAGGCATTTCACTTTTACATTGAAGATCAATGTTGTGTGGTCTCATTTATGGTGACATTCAAGCAAATTGAACAGTTAGAATAAGAAGAATGACCTGAGGTTGTATATATGGAGAAAATGAGTGACAGAGAGACATATTATATAAAAATACAAGGACTTAGATATACAAGAGGATTAAGATTTTAATATACCTTGCAAAGCAGAGATAAATTTATGAGGAATGTTATCTATCAAGGCTGTTAAATTTAAACATGTCAGATTTTATCACTGCAAAATAATGAAGTATTTGTGGTGATGGCTAATTACATCTTGTTTTTAGTTACAGGGTTATAACTACAATAACTTATTAAATTATCTGGTAAGATACTTGCTTGGTATGAACTTGTAGGAGGTGATTCCCTAATAACATTTTATCTTTGTAAAGCTAGAACTGAACAGAACCAAATCCTTTATGTCAACTCCATGTAAGAATAAAGAGTAACCAGTGAGTATAAGACAATATTCTAATGTTGTATTTATAGGATGGCATTTTATATGTTTGCCAAAATATATCAAATATGTCCATAACTTTAATCTTTTCACTCTTATAAACAAGTCTCACAAGAGTTAACAGCTGTTTATTTCCTATTTGATTCTGAACTCTTCATCTCTCACTTTCAATGATCAGTCTTAAAAATTGTTAACTGTCATATAATACTTGGATATTTCATGGGGTACAGTGTAATAATTCGATACCTATACTTATTACAAAATGGACATATCAAAATAATTTGTAATGGCCATCTCTCTAAAGAGGGTTTATTCTTTTGAGTTGTGAGTCTTTTAACATAACTAATTGTTATGAAATGTAAATTTCTTTTTTTATCAATATTTTTTATCAATATTTCCCATGTATGAGTTCTCTGTAGTTTTTGGAGGGGTGTTGAACCAATTTTCATTGTCTTCATCTTCTTTTTAAAAATTAGACAGATCTCAGGATTATAGTTGATCATACATAGAGCAAAGAGTAATATGCAAATTATATTTCATTATCCTCATTTGAAAGGAAACATAACAGCCTAAGGATACAAATAAGAAAATGTTAGGACAAAGAAGAAAACATATCTAACGTTAAATGTCAACAAAATTTAATTGGCATTAATTGTGCATCAGTGGCTCTGAGGATGTGAAATGTCAGGCTATGGTCTCATTTTAAGGGACCATTCAGGTTTAAAAACATAGAACATTTGACACTGGAGGGCACTCCAATTTATCTTTGTGCCTAATTGTACGTGTGTAGGGTTCAAACTTTTATTTAATTATGTTCTATTGGTAGAATAGAGAGTGCCCGACAACAACTAATTGAGGGCAGACATGCTAGAATTGACATTTAGTTTTTATTTTATTGATATTATCAGTGCTACTGTTGTTACTCTGCTAAAGTAAGTCATTGACACTTAATACCCATTAGGGGACAAGGATTTAAATAGTCATTAGTGTGTGTAGAGGTTGCATCTTATTTTAAGCCAATGGTGAGTAAATAATGAATAATAACACCAAATTATTTAAAAGTTAAGTTATTCATCTGTAGATTCCAAATTAAATTAATAATAATGTTAATTACAAATATAAATATTCAAGAAAACCTGTGACTCAATTTTTTATTCATAATAATAAGTATATGTATATTTTAATAATTCCCATATTTCTATATTTACTATCATGATAATTCACCTATCATAAAAGTGGTCTAGGCTTGCCTAACTGAGTATGTTCTTGCAAAGTAATAGTAATAATAACAGTAAAAGTCACTAAAATAGACAATGTATCAATTAGTATTCTACATGTTTTACAGGAGTTATATTATTTATGCTATTAGATTGCTTACTATCCAATTGAATAACATGTAGCCCATAAAGTTTAAACTGCTTATGCCTTCACATTCAATTTTAAGTTCACCATACTAAATTACACCAAATTATTTTTTTCCTTTTCACTTTATATTTTGATAGTTGAAAATTTTGTAAGATGTGTTTTGATCATATTCACCCAACTTCTCCCAGACCCACATTTCTTTCCTGCCCATCCTATTTTGTGTTCCCTGGAGTCGGTGTTATTTTAATAATACCCATATAAAATATTTTAAAATCTTATCTTTTGATTGATAAATTAAAACTATACATGTTTCCTCTATATATTTCAGTATACATATAAATTGTCTGCTGGTCAAATCAGGGTATTTAGAATATCTATCGCTATAGGTATTTGTGATTTTTTAATGACAGAATTCTAAATTCCTCTTTCTATCTTCTTATCTGCTTTAATAATAATATATATGGACAACACTGTTTTGACACATTTCTTCCTTACCTTTAACTTTGTACCCTTTGGTACCCTCTATGTAACCCTTCATACAGCCCTTTCTGGAGACCCTGATAACCCTTATCAATACCCACCACCCATTTTCTATGGGCTCGGCTTCTTTAGATGACCAACGTGATTGAGACCATGAAGTGTAAACCTTTTACTACCTTATTTATTCCACTTAACATAATACCTTCCATGGTACCACAAATTATAAGATTTCATTTTTATGTATTCATAGCATTCTGCTGGATGGATATATATCTAGATAGATAGATAGATAGATAGGTAGATAGATAGATAGATAGATAGATAGATAGATAGATAGATAGATGATAGATAGATAGATAGATAGATAGATAGATAGATAGATAGATAGATAGATGGATAATATCGTTCATGGATTATCACTCTTTGAGGGAAACTCATACTGATTTTTATCACAATTATGAACAGTGTTGTTACAAACAGAACTGGAACTGCCTCTTTAACAAATCAGTTCCATTCTCCTTCAGAATACACCTNTTTTTTTTTTTTTTTTTTTTTTTTGAGGGAACTCCACATTACTTTTTGTAATGGCTTTGCTAGTTTATATTCCCAACAACAGAGCATGGAGCTCTATCTTTTCCACATTACAGGCAACACCTGTTATTTTCCTTCTTTCTGATAGTATCTACTTCCTGGAGTGAGGAAGCATCATTGTGCTGTAAATTTGTATTACCCTGACAGTTAGTGATGCAGAACATTTGTCTTCTTTGGAAGAATATCTCAGTCCTCAGATCATGTTTAATAAAACTGGTTATTTTGTAACTATGGATTTATTTGATTTGATCATACTTTTCGGATATTAAACCCCTCTCAGGCATGTTACCTGTGAATGTATTTTCACAATAAGTATGTCTGTTTTTTATTTTGTTTAACATTTATTTTGCTGTAGACATTCATTTCAGCTTACATAATACCTATGAATAATACTATAGTAGAACCTCCAGGTACATTGAAAACCATTTTAAAAATTGTAATGTAAATGATCACCTAAATTTTGAGGTATATGAAGTTCAAATAAAGGAAATTATGACCTTGTTAAAACAGATAAACACCAAAATAAATAAGTTAGGGCATCACAGTAGAATATCACCAGGTGTTTTCTGTCAGTTATCAAAATTTCATCAGTGATGGAGCTGTTAGTCTATGTCTGCTTTAAGAATAAAAGAAACAATCAACTAATTAGACTAATACTAAAGTATTCTTCAGATACCAACTGTAGAATTCATTCTAAGATTTTCTTAACCCTTCTGGTATTGTGGTATTGCCCAGGCTTTCTCTCTGGTGGAATCCTAAGCCTTGGTTACTAACTATATTATCATGAGAACACAGACTGTGGTGTCCTTCTGTAACACTGCTGAAGCTACTACCTTAATACTAATACCAGGCAGAAAAAACACCAAGGAAACTCTAGTGCACCTTTGGAATCTAAGTCTACTTTTCCCTACAGGATGATGAAATTCCTTATCTATTCCAGTGGTCTGATGTGAGAAGTCCTTTTGGATATGGGTTGCTTTTTTTTGGTTAATGAATAAAGCTGTTTCAGCTAGTGGCTAGCAGAATAGAACTAGGTGGGAAAACTAAACTGAGTGCTGGGAGAAAGAAGGCAGAGTCAATGAAAAGCCATGTAGCCCCACCAGAGACTGATGCCAGACAACAGACAGAACTTTACCTGGTAAGCTACAGCCACATGGTGATACACAGATTAGTGGAAATGGGTTAGTTTAGGATGTAAGAGCTAACTAATAATATGCTTAAGCTATTGGCCAAACAGCATTGCAAATAATATAGTTTCTGTGAGCTTATTTAGAGTCAAGGCAGTTGGAAAATAAACTAGTGCCCTCCAACAACAGTGATCCATTAATAACTAAATAATATTATTCAAACAACTGGGCAGACTGGACTTGGACTACAACAGGACTTTAGTCTGTTGAAAACATTTTTTTCTGTGGAAAAAGAAGTCAAAATCTACAAACATGATATATAGGAGATAGGTCAAATTGCCTCACAACTTAGATGTAATACAGAAGACTTCTCTGCTATATCGAAAGTTCATATATTAGTTATATCTTTGCACCCTAAATAATTCCATAATTAGTGTTTAAAAGTCCTGTATGTTAAAAAACACGGTGGTAGCTGGGCGATGGTAGCGCACGCCTTTAATCCCAGCACTCGGGAGGCAGAGGCAGGCGGATCTCTGTGAGTTCGAGGCCAGCCTGGTCTACAAGAGCTAGTTCCAGGACAGGCTCCAAAGTCACAGAGAAACCCTGTCTCGAAAAACCAAAAAAA
>NW_026067933.1:439268-456486 GCF_014885135.2 Alexandromys fortis
GGGGGACGGGGAGAAGAGTGGGGGGAGGGGGAGGGAAATGGGAGGCTGGGAGGAGGCGGAATCTTTTTTTTTTCTTATTCTCAATAAAATAATAAAATGGAAAAAAAAATTAAAAAAAAAATAGTTCTAACTTCTTATTGGCTAACTCTTACAAATCTGTGCATCACCATGAGGTCTTGGCCTACCAGCAAAGCTTCAGCACAATTGTCTCCAGCAGCAACTTCATGATTTCTCCCTGACCCTGCCTCCTTTCTCCCAGTATTCAGTTTAGTTTTCCCTGCCAGGGGCTGGAGAGGTGGCTCAGAGGTTAAGAGCACTGACTGCTCTTCCAGAGGTCCTGAGTTCAATTCCCAGCAACCACATGGTGGCTCACAACCATCTTTACTGAGATCTGGCGCCCTCCTCTGGCGTACGGGCATACATGGAGGCAGAATGTTGTATACATAGTAAATAAATAAATCTTTAAAAAAAATAGTTTTCCCTGCCAAGCTCTGTAAAAGTTGGAAAATGATTTCAAATTATAAAATGTATACAATTAGTTCTCTCCAATGCTCTATTCCCTCTTAGTTTAAGAAATGCAGAGTGAATTGATGTGGATTTTCTTTCGGGTAGGGACTATGACATGTTTCATATTGCTCAAATCAAAAGAGCTTTGGTACTTGAAATCTCTGGCTCTCCAAGCAATAAACTTCACCTTCTAGAGCATATGCACCTCCAGTCATCCCCCCAAAATAGTTCTTACTTATCTGATCTAATATATATGTTGCTTAAAGTTGTGTGATGTGTTTTGTTTGGTGTGTTCAAAGTATAAATTCTTCTGATTTTATTATGATAAGGAGTGGAGAGCTAATACAGACTGGCATGGTATTATCTATCTCATGCTGTCCCTTTGAAAACCAAGGAGAACATCTCTGAATCTCCTTTCTGATATAAATAGAAAAGTGTTTTTATAGTGAATATATGACATGTATCTTGGCCCAAATCAATCACTTCCGTGATGGTATCAAATCAGACATTGTCATTACAAGTAAGGCTATAACAGGGTGAGTTTTCAGTGTCCCCTTCTTATCCTTTAGAACCCTTCTGGCTTTTATGAATAATGGGTTAGAAATTAAAATCAGAGTTGATAGTGCCTACTCTCTTGGGATATTTAAGTTTCTAAGAGTAGCAATAAGCTTTTTGCTTTTTACCAAATATAGTTTCATTTGCTCCCTTAGACACAGTGCCCATTTTAAGGAAACTCAATTTTGCTAAAATAATACCTATCATCCTATAAGCCAAAATGTATTTGTGGAAAATGTTCAACTACAATACATATCCTTTTATCATAAAGATGAAAGACCTAGGGTATGAACCCATTGGTAAAATGGACAGTCCATTGTTTACCTTGATTCCTGGTAAGACTTGTACCCAGTTTAACCTTTCACCAACAGAAGGTCCTGTCACGGTTTCATACTATGAAGCTGATATCAACTGAGTCTGTTTCCAGAAGTCCTCATAAATGTTTGCCTACACCCTTATTCATAGTGTGAAGCTATCTGAGCAAATGTCACTAGGTGTCTGTGAGGAAATATTTGAGAAAATATGTCAAATTTTGTAAGTTTATTTATTGCACTTTAAGGTACTTCACATGTCTTTTGGTCAGTGAGTGTTACCAAGAAGTATTACATAGTTACAAAGCTCAATAACTGCAGTATTGTGGATGTTTCCCTGAATCTTCTAACCTAATTGTTTCTTTCTAATTTTTTTGATAGATAAGAAAGATCTGTGTTTCAGTCTTGGTATCTTTTCTCTAGCCCTTTAATAAATATGTCCATATCTCTTTGAATGTCAAGATTGTTTTAACTGCTTTCATGGTACCTTTGGCTCGTCTTCATTCTAAATTTTCCGTCCTGGGTGCTGTTTCAATGAAATTTTATTTCTCCATTGTTATGAGAAACCTAGAGAAGCCTGACCTATAACATGAGCTATTAGCATGATATACAATGGGTAGTTAGAACTTGTTAGACCTTCCATTATGAAAGTTTTGTGCGAGAGCTCAGTTCTCATCTAGGCAATGTCAAGGTTGGCATGGAACTAGTGCTGACTGAGACTATTGGGAAGTAAGTAGGAAATTGAGCATGATACTTCCCTTGTGTTTAAAGGTTTATATTGCTGTCATAAAGCACCATGATCAAAGTAAATAGGGGAGAACATAGTTTATTTCATCTTATTTATTCCAGTCGTTGTCAGTCATGATAGAAGTCAGAGCAATGACCCCAGGTAGAAACCTAGAGTCAGAACTGAAGCAGAGACTATGGAAGAGTGCTGAATGATTACTGACTTGTTCCTTGTGGCTTGCAAAGTCGGCTTTCTTATACACCCCGAGAACCAGGATAGGCATCACCCCTATAGTGAATCATTTCTGTGTTAATCAATAATCAAGAAAATGTCCCACAGGTTTGTCTATAGACCAGTCTGGTGGAGAAATTTTCTAAACTAATGTTCTCTCTTCCCAAATGACTCTAGGCTATGTCAAATTGACATAAAAACTGGCCAGAATTCATAGGAAATGCAGCTTACTGTATATGGTGGTTATTTCTTGTGAGATAGTTGTTACAGAAGAATAATCCTGATAGTATCTTTCTTTTGGAACACTTCATCATGTCATCTCTTACTTTTTTACTTGTGCCCACTGTTATTTCTTCTACCTTGAGATCTTTGCTAAAATTGGCACAGATCTTTTTTGCCCAACAGACTCCAAAAACTGTTAGGTAAAAAACTTAAAGTCTTTCAAATGTACCCAACTTCAGGAATTTTTGTTTTAACATAAGCACATACTAAGACACCTTATCAAGGAAACTTTCAAGTAAATTTTAAACATGTTTATAAAAACTGGCCCCAAAATAGAAACCCAATTGTTTCCCAATTAAGGAATTAATTAAGAGGCCTATGACATCATGTATCTTTACAGTACAATTCTAACCATTAAAAGATAACTCATTTAGCCAAGAATATAGATAGATCAATCTCAAGAGAAAGATGACAGATTCACAAGCCTTATACCTATGCAATTTTGTGTAAAATATACTACAAATAATAAAATTAGTGTGAACACTTCAGTGGCCATGAATATTTAATGGGGGAAAGGAGAATACATGGATACATGTCTGTGTTTTCTCAAGAAACTGTTCAGTAGTAGAGTTTGTCCATTTCTATACATTTAAAAAAAAGTAAATAATGTAAACCTGAGAAAATGTTGCTGCATGTAATTTATAAAATATTGTTTCTATGTTGTTTTAAATAGTCTGAAAGAACCTTTAATTTGGTGGCATCCAGATCATTTGGAAAGAGATAAATTCTCCTTATTAAGTAGCAGTTCATTCCAATCAGGCTGATTACTGAATCTGTTTGAATAAGTAGAATCCAGAGCTATTGGTAATAGCAGCTTAGAAAATGTCAACACTTAAATCTCTTTTTCATAGAGCACTTTTTAAACTGGGGGATCATCAGAGAATAAAGCAAACTCCTCATATTGCTCCATGATGATCCACTTTTAATTACTTCTACTATTTTCTCCATGGCACTATTTCCCAATATCTAAAAGACAACCAATATGTTTTGAACTGGGAACATTAAAAAGAATTATCTTTGTAGTACAACTTTTATTCCTTGATGTCCATGGTTTCTTCTCAGAAATCTCTTAATACCTAGACAATCTTCAATTTCTAATTAACTAAGTATCATGACTTGTTTTTAAGGTAACTTCTTGTTCTGCTAAAATTGCTAAACATCCTTGCAGACTCTATATTCTCCTTCTAAGAATTTGTAATTTAGCTTTTTACAAAGGTTGAGGGTCACCTGATTCTTTCTGATGACAGTTTTGAGTCTGCACTTGAGTCCTGAATCTGCCTGTCATATTTCTATATATCTTTTTAGTGTATAAACATGATGACATAAAAATTCTAGATGTTAAATCTACAGGTCAAAGAACATTAAAAAGTATTTCAAACAGGGTAAATGATTAATATTTGCTGGAACTGTTTATTCCTTTTCTTCTAATGCTTGTTAGGAAAAAGAGTCAGAGGTTTATATGATTTGACTCCTGCTGTCTGAATGACTTTAACAACTTAGTACTTGGCAAGCAATGCCTGAGAAGGTCCTGTTCCATAACAGTACTTCTGAGAAAACAGACAGCTTCTCACCAAAGTCACATATTCTTTGATATTTTGTACACATAAACATCAGTTGCAAAAGTATACACACAAATTGTGTCATGACTAGCCTTGATAGTCAATCTGAAAGGATTTCAAATCACCATGGAGACACATCTCTGAATATGCCTGCGATAGACTGCAGACTGGGGCCAGTGCAGTGAGATGACTAATATCACCCTCAATGTAGGCTGTAACCCCATAGACCAGAGGTGAGGCCTAAGGAAAGAAAAGGGGGAAAGGATTGCAGCATCAGTACTCTGCATGGTTTCGGCAGACACATGTCACTTGCCTGCTGACAAGCCTTGCTCATGTACCAAAATGTAGAAAGGGTTATAAGTACCAAGAACAAATATTCAGGTGCTAGAGAGATGACTTAGAGGTTCAGAGCACTTGTTGTTGCTTCCGAGGACCAGAGTTCCGTTCCCAGCACCAATGTCCAATTCTATAGACATGAGACTCACACATTGCAGACACATGCATGTAGGCAAATACTCATGCATATAAAAATTTTAAATATTTAAAAAGAATTTAATAAATTAAAGAGAGACTGGATATTGGGATTCTGGTTTGTAATGTGGAGCCATTTATATTAATAGAAAAAATGCATTTTTCATTATAAAACAGAGTAAAATTGCACAAAGAGAACAGAAAGAGCTTTGCAATCTGCTCCCACACAGAACCACTTCTGAAATTTCTCTGTGATAAAGTTATAAATAACAGCAAAACAAACAGAAGATGATTTTTTCATAATCAAGACAGGATTCAGTGTTATAGTAAAACTTTCAAAAAATTAAATTGTTTCATAAAGATTCTTTTGATAATTACACTCACATTAAGAGGCAACAAATGTCTAAAATATACAAGATACAATGGACTCTGAATTTGATTATCTATAAAACAGTATAACTTATCAAAAACCTGATATGTAGGCAACAGGAGTTAAATGTCCTCCATTCCAAATGCCACAGCTAATAATTGGGATTTGCAGGCACAATGCCTATCATTTTACCCTTCAGAAACCTCAGCATAAGGCAAAGTATATTGATAACCAGACTGATAAAATATAATGATAAATATAGATTAATATTCTAACAAATCCTTATTCAAGTGTATTAACTGTTGTCTAACTCATATTGGATAGAAGTGAGGGATAGCAGGAATTCTCAAGTAGAGACTTATAGAAAACTGAATCCTTCTAAGGTCATCCATTTTAATACCAATGATACAGAATAAGTCAAGGCCTAGCTCTCTGCACAACATGCAACTTATGCCAGACTAGTATCATCTTCCCTAACAGAATAAGATTTCCCATATGAACATGAGTGCCACAGTCAGGATGTGAGGAGTAATTATTAAAAGCTGTAAACTCACAGAGCATTACAGTGGTTGTTGTAGTATTACCTGTAAAGTGTCTCCATCATTAGGTTCTAGAGTATAACCTGACATGTATGGTTACTGGGAGTAACTAAACATGTTATTAACATTTTAAGTAAGTGGAAATATCTAGAAGTAAGGGAGATAATTTGTGGCTCGTTCTTGAATGGTATACTAAGATTTTAGCCCCTTCATATCTTTGATCCCCTAGTGCTATGAAATAAGTACCCTCTTCTATCATATATTTTCTTCATGATGTTCTATATCAACACAGGACCAAAGTAGCAGGGAAAGGTAATCATGGTCACAAATCTCAAAAAACCCTGAAGAAAATAAACTTGTTTCCTTTGACCTTACTTTATTGGGTATTTTGAAGAACATAATCGTGACCCACCCAGAAACATTCCTCAATTTGTGAAGAACTCTCTCTTAGTGTATCTAAGCAAATATGTGAAGAGCTCAGCATGATGGACCCATATAACATAAATTCTAATTGTTATTAATAAAACCTGTAGTCTGACATTAGCTGAGAGATCAAAGATGCAGTGCAACTCACCACTAGAGAGAATTTTTACCTCTACCGCATCCTCAGACCAAAAGCATGATCTTGTCTTCAGACTGTTCTCAGACTGTATCCTCTGACTGCATCCTTAGACTCCATGCTCAGATTGCACTGAACTCCAGTCTCCTCCTGCCTTATATTCCTCTCTACCCATCAATATCACTCCTGTCTCCACCTCCCTAGTGCTGGAATTAAAGGCATGTGATCCCAACTGCTGGGATCACCTTTGTGTAAGCTCTGTTTCTCTTTTAGACTGGATTAACTACATGTAACCCAAGGTAGCCTTGAACTAACAGAGATCTCTGCCTCTGACTCCCAAGTCCTGAAATTAAAGGTGTGAGCCACCACTGCCTTGCTTCTAGTGACTTAGCTCTGCAATCTAATCTTCAGGCAATTTTTATTTGTTAAAACATAAACAAGATATCACCACTGACCCATGCCATACTGAAATAGTGCTTTGCATTTCTCTGTACTAAGAATGATGTCAGAATTTTTTGGGGGGGGTGGGAGAGAAAGACACATCAGCTGCCATTTAAGAATCTGGCCAATGGGGACATCAGGTGTTTTGCCAGGAAAGACTGGCTGGTTCTATGACAAGTATCAATAGCCCTGAACATTCTAAGCACTAAAGAAACTGAATCCTATGCTAATACAATGGCATATCTTTACTTAGCAACAGTAATAAAATTAATCCTTGCAATGGAGTCTGATTGCACAGTACTTATTATGTGTCAGATACTCTTGAATTCTTTGTTTAATATTCATTTGATTCTCAAGACCTCTCCATTAAAAAAGAGTAATTGGAGTATTTAAATATTAAATAATTTTCAATAAATATATGTAGTCAAGTAGTAACAGTACTTGAACCCTGGCATTCTCATTATAGAATCATCTTTATAAAATCAGGCAAATGGAAGTTTAGCATGGATGGACTAGCAGGATTTGGAAAAACTACTTTTAACTGAATACATCTTATATAGTTAAGCCAGTTTAGAGATGAATTAACTTCTTGTATCTTCTCAGCTAAAAAGTTTAATAGTTTCTACCAGTGGTGCTTGAAGAGCAAATAAATCACTTTTTCTGATAAATAATCAACTTGTTTTCAGCATCTGAAACTTAACATCACAAACATGTCTTCTGCCAGACAGATAAAGGGGATTTTTGTTCTCGCAATGCCTCAGGGTGTGATGATTATTTTGTTGTCATTATTTTTATTGTGCGTATTCCAGAAAGTGCTTGGTTTTTGAGGTTGCCATTTCTGTCACTGGATCCAAATCTCTGAGAATCTTCAGTTGCCTACAACACTGTTTTTATTAGAAATATCACTCATTCACATAGTTTCAGAAGAAAAATAACATTTGGGTTTCTAACTTTTATGATGTATTATGTAGAAAAACATTTATTGGAATTTAAGCTTAAGTAAAACTATTTTAAATATTATTGTAAGATATTGGAAATATCCTGAAAAGACTAATGAGTTATATCAGTGTTTTTCAAACTCTATTCTGATATGGAAAGACATAGATTTATTTGATCATTGGATGAACTTTATTTAATAAAGAGGCATTGCTTAACTCCTGGTATTTATTTAAGATATATATTAATGTATAAAATTGTTCCAATATATTTGCTATCTTTAGGTAAAGATTTCAGTGGAAAAATTGCTCAATTGTTAGCAATCTACCTAGTATATATCATATATTATATAATACTATTATATAATACATTTATGTCTATAATATACATATATAATATAGAACATATCTACTATATGTATATTATATATAACAGGATTAAAAGGCAGGAAAATAAAATCAGATATATAGAAAAAACAATCCTCTAAACTTAAGAAGGGAAATCTAACAATTCATTAGAAGGCAGGAACTGGCATATTGCAGAGTGGGTTTCATCACTTACTAATTTCAATAAGACAGTAACTCCATCAGGTTTAAGAGTATTAAATAAAATGTTTATAAGTACTCTTCATCAATAAATCACTGAAAGACTAGCAAGTTTACTAACTGCCTGAAGACTCTTTAAAACATCCCCTTTCATTATAGTTTTGAAACCATAATCTTTTGGTACCTTTCATAACGGGTAACTGTAAGTCAAGAACCTATGTTTGACTAGGATTTATTGGTTGCTATTGCTCTTATGACCTCAGCAATTGGACAAAAGGGAGCATTTAACTTAGAATCAGATGTTCTCTTATGAAGTGTGATCAATAAAGGGTGGTCAATAAATGGGCATCACTTCAGTTTATGTTCCCTGTTATTTTTCTATAAAACTGGCCTTCACCTTTAAAAAAAAATACTCAGGAATGACTGTCATGTTTCTCTCAGAAGACAGAGACTATGATTTAGACCAGTCTTCCTGGTGAGACTAATTGTGGACTATAGATAGAAACAACTACTTGAAGGCATAAAAGAAATGATTATGAAGAATAACCAGACCCAGGTCTGCAGGACAATGAAGGGGCAGGGCACCAAATTTTAAAAGCTTCATTCTGAGTATTCTCTGAGTGTGAGGGAAGCAGGAGTAAAACACAGAATGTTAAGAAATTAAAAGCACTCTTAACAGGTCTGCTAACTCATGAAACAGAAAGCAGAGTTCACAGAGAATAATCTTGTATCTGGTAATACAATCCCAATTTCATATGAGAATAATCAGTTAACCAGAGAAAAAGTTCAATTTTTAATTAATATACGTCTTGAAATTTAAACTGACTGTGGATTACAAGTTTCTCAATATGCATTGCAGAAGTGAAGATGTTTTTGTAAAACTAAAAATGACTTAAGTAAAACCTTAGTACTGTGTGTGTGTGTGTGTGTGTGGGTGGGTGTGGGTGCGTGTGTGCGCACGCGTGTATGTTTGCGTGCAGGAGCTTGGACGAAGGAAGACAATACAATATAAACCCAAGGAATCACTGGAAATAAGTATACTCAAACATAAATTAGCATAGGTTTGTCACATAAACCATATAAGACAGAAACCACGCATGTAACTTAAATTTCAAATACATGTTGATTATCCCTTACATTATTACTACTGCTCTTTTTCTGACTTTTGGGACCTTACTCAACATACTGTGTCACACTGTACAGCCTGAATACATGGGGAGGTTCTCAGTCTTACTACAACTTGATAAACATGTTTTGTTGATACTAATGGGAGATCTGCCCTTTCCTAAACAGAAATGGAGGAGGAGTGGATGAGGGGATGGGAACAGCGGGAGGTTGCTGGGGAGGAACTTGGATGAGAAAGGAGAGGGGAAACGGTGGCCTGGTTGTAAAGTAAAGTAAAAAATAATAAGTAGATAGATAGATAGATAGATAGATAGATAGATAGATAGATAGATAGATAGATAGATAGATAGAGAGAAGGGGCAAGGGAAGAAGGATGCCACAACACCAGCAGTTTATTTGTTTGTTTGTTTGCTTTTCTAAACATTTGTAGCAATAGTCAACAGGGCAATTTAACTAATTAGGCAAGAGACAACATTGCAGAGCCTATGAAGAGCTCAAAGAAGCTGCCTTAGTCTTAAAGCCAATTAAAGTGAAGTTAGGAAGACAAAGGAGAAGATTGCAAAGCAGGAAGTCATTTGACTTTTATTTTGTTCTATATTTACTTCTTAGCAAATTGAGTAACTTTGCAAAGTTTTGTTTCTTTAAAAAAACATTCCCACCAGCATTTTTTGAGGGTTCTAATTTCTTCACATCCTAGGCAACATTTTTTATTACCTTTGTCATTGTTGCTAGCTTTGTGATTTCAAACTAGAAGTTCCAGTGGTTTTCATTTACATTGCCCTAATGGATAGTAATTTAATTTTGTGTATGTTTACATGCCCTCTTGGTGAGCTTTCTGTTTGTTTTATATACATATTTTTAATTTTCCTCTGCTCTCCTTCCTTTCTCCCTCTTGCCTTCTACCCTCTCCTGTGACCATCCATAGTTCCAATATACTCAGGAGACCTTGTTTTTTTTTCTCCTTTCTATGTAGATTCATGTGTGTTTCTCTAAGGGTCCTCTTTGTTGTCTAGGTTCTCTGGGGTTGTGGACAATAGGCTGATTTTCCTTTGTTTTATGTCTAAAAAAGCATGTAAGAGTGAATATATATTATATTTGTCATGTTGGATCTGGGTCACTCAATATGGTTTTTTCTAGTTCCATCCATTTGCCTGCAAAACTCAGGATGCCATTATTTTTTACCACTGAGTAGTACTCCATTGTGTAAATTACCATATTTTCCTTATCCATTTTCAACTGAGGTTGTTTCCTTGTTTTAGCTATTACGAATAATGCTTCTTTGAACATAGTTGAGCTCATGTCCTAGTGGAATAATTGAGCATCCTTTGGGTGTATACACAAAAGTCATTTTCCTGAGTCTTGAGGTAGATTAGTTTTTTTTTTTTTTTCTATTTGTGTTTCTTTTCCTATTTTTTAGTCTTCCATATGAAGTTGAGTATTGTTCTTTTGAGGTTTGTGAAGAATTTTTCTGGGGATTGCATTGAATTTGTAGATTGATTTTAGTAAGATTTGTATTTCTCTATGTTAATTCTACCTAACCAAGAACATGGAAAACTTTCATTTCCTGGTGACTTCTTCAGTTTCTTTCTTCAAAGATTTAAAGTTCTTGTCATACAGATCTTGCACTTGTTTGTTTAATTTTACCTCAAGATATTTTATGCCATTTGTATCTATTGTTAAAGATGTTATTACTCTGATTTCTTTTTCGGCCTGTTTAATCATCTGTATAAAGAAGGGTGACTAATTGTTTTGGGTTAATCTTGTATCCAGCTACATTACTGAGGGTGTTCATGAGTTGTAGGGGTTTCCTCGTAGAATTTTTGAAGTCACTTCTGTATATCACATCATCAGCAAAAGTTTGAATTCTTCTTTTACTATTTGTTGCTCCTTGATCTTCTTTTGTTGTCTTATTGCTGTAGCTAGAATTTCAAGTACTATATGGAATAAATATGGAGAGAGTGGACAACTTTGTATTGTTCCTGATTTCAGTGGGATTACTTTGAGTTTCTTTCCAACCCTTTACTCTGAGGTGATGTCTGCCTTTGAGGTTCAGGTGTGTTTTTTTACTTGCGGCAGAAAGATGGATTCTGTTTTTGTATCCAGTCTGATAGCCTGTGTGTTTTTATAGGTGACTTAAATCCATTTATATTAAGGGAGATTAATAACCAGTTATTGCTAGTTCCTGTTTTTTTTTTAAATTTTTGTTGTTGGTGATGTTATTGTATTTGGTCCAGTCTATTTGGTGTTCTGTAAACTTCTGGTATTTTTGTAAACATGTCCTTTCTTAGGTTGGGGAAGCTTTCTTCTATGACTTTATTGAATATATTTTCTTTGCCTTAGAGTTGGATTTCTCCTTCCATCACTATTTTTTTAGGCTTTGTCTTTTCATTGTGTCCAATATTTTCTGGATATTTTGTGTTAAGCTTTTGTTATATTTAACATTTTTAATCGATGAATCTATATCCTCTATCTTATCATCAATGCCTGAGGGTCTTTCTTCTATCTTGTATTCTGCTGTTTATGCTGCATTTGTGGTTCCTGATTGTTTACCCATATTTTCTGTTTCCATAATTCCCTCAGTTTGTGTTTTCCTTATTGTCTCTATTTCGGTTTTCAAGTGTTGAATCATTTCTTTCACCGGTTTGACTGCTTTTTCTTGGTTTTCTTTAAGGGGTTTGTTGATTTCTTCCAATATTTAGTTTGTCTTTTTCTCCATTCTTTGAGAGAATTTTTCATTCCTTCTTAGTAATCTTAATCATTTTCCTAAAGTTAATTTTAGGTCATTTTCTTCTCATTCATCTGTATTGGGGTGTTAAAGTCCTGCTGTTGTAGAGCCACTAGTTTTTGATGGTGCCATGTAGCCCTTTGTGTTGTTGTGTGTGTTCTTATCTTGTTGTCTACCAATCTTTTTCTCCAATTGGTGTAGTTGGGACTGTGTTTCTGGCGATCGCTCCTCCAGTTGGCAGTAGCTCCAAAGATCAGATAGATTACATACAGTTAGATCAATTAGGTTCTTTAGATACATAGAGATTTTATTCTCTCTAGACAGGTAATCTTCAACCACTTCAAGAATCTGTGGAACATGGCATTTAAATAACTTAGGGTTTTGTTGACATGAGACATGATTGCTCCTAGCAGCACCAATCTATTCCCGAGAGAATGTTGAGCACCAAAGACACTACACTTTGAGCCTGTTTTCTTTTTGGCAAAAACTGGCCTTTGTGCATTTTGGATGCTCCTCATGATGGAGTCAGAGCCTCAGTTCTGGTCATGCCGGAAGTCATTCAGCATTCCTATAAGTCCCTTGGTACTCCCAGAAGTCCCTCAGTGCTGCCTGCTCTCAGAGCTAGTTTTGTTTCTTTTAGTTATTCTGAATTAGAACTTTTTTGTCTCACAATTTTACTTAGAATACACTTTTGTGATTCATCTGTCAGTGGCTTGTTTTGCCTCTCTGTCACAGTATGTGAAGCTTTTCTGTAAGTTGTCATGACTGTAGCTATCAGCCTCTTGAGTAACTGACTGAATCCACTCTGTTTAAATCACTGTTATTTATCAGAATATATATCTAATGTTAATAGCTACATTGAAGTCATGTTGAAATACTAAATGACTTCTTTCAAAGAAATGTATTTTCATTCTCTTTCTTTAGATTTTTATAATGCATGTAATGGTTTTTGATTAAAAGATTCTCTCTCAATTCCCTTCCCTACAATTCTTTACCTATCTACCACTACTTTTTTTTTTAATCCCAAATTGATATGTTTTGTCTTTCAATACAATGAATTTATTTAGTATACCAGCCTGGACTCGGCTGTTGGGCTATTTATGAGAGTGTGTGTAACCTGTTGAGGAAAAGATGCCTGAAGAAACAGATTCTTGTCAGAAGCCATCATTTTTCCACTACCTACTCAGTCAGGTGTGGGTTTCATGCTCCCTTGCTTCTACTGCACTAATTTATGAGTATAAAGTGAAGAAATTAGGTAACAGTTTAATACTATGTTTATTGAATAGATTAATAGGATTAGTTTCTTACCTAGAGCATATGATCTTTCCAGTCATGAGTTGTGGGCCCAGCTAACAATATCAGTCATGAGTACTAATCTTAAAGACTTGTCTTTAAACACGAGCAAAAGTGGTTGGTTACTTTTGTAATGCTCATGTTACCATTGTTCCAATGGACATACATAATCAGAACAGTAATTGCTTTATCTTTCAGGGTTTTGAGGAAAGTGGGGCTATTTTATTCTTTTCTCCCCTGGTGCCACAAATACAACTTTCTGGTACTGTGTAAGTTAGTCAGTAAAGATAAACATAGTGGCATTTCATTTTCATATTAATAAATTAAGTTTACCTGAAGATCAGAAAAGTAAAACAGCCACACTGGCCAGCCTTACAAGCCAGGCATCAATGACATACACCTTTAATCCCAGTAGTCACACTAGCTTGCCATAGAAACCAGGCATTAATGGTGCATTCCCTTAATCCCAGAACTAGAGAAAATTACAAGACAAGAGCACTTAGCTCTCAGTCTGAGTCTTATTCTGAGGTTGCTGGAGGCAAGATCACTATTTGTGGACTGAGGTCGAGGTAAGAGCCAATGGCTGGTTGTTTTGCTTTCCTGGTTTTCAGGTTGAACCCAATATATGTCTTGGAGATTTTATTAATTTGCTTTATTTGGTGCCCAACATGGGGCAAGAATGTCCACATAAAGCCTGAGAAAGCTTAAAAAAGGATTCCAGACAGACAACAAAAGAGTAGAGTCTAGCTTTGGGGTAACCTTTACTCCAGTCAACTCTGTTTGCTGGTGGCAAGCATAGGTGTGAATCCTTTAAGAGAGTCTTCCTTAGTGACAAAATTCACACAGTTCTTTTAAGAAGTTCTTCCATTAAACACTTAAATGGTGTTTATGATCAACCTGTGGCATGCTTCTTGGTGTTGGAATGGACCTAGAAACTCCACAAAGTCATGGCAACAAATGTGGCTCCTGCCAGTACCTGCACCACAAAACTAGACTCTCGGGATGCTAAGGAATGTGGCAAAGCCAGCCACCAAAGCCACAGTTTTAATCTTAGCAATTCCACTTATCAAATTAAAGACAAATGTGCTCAGAAAAAGATAGATATATACAGTAAAGACAGATTCAGATAGAAAATAAAAATTCTCAATGTTCTGATTATGTATGTCCATTGGAACAATGGTAACATGAGCATTACAGGAGTAACCAACCACTTTTGATCGTGTTTAAAGACAAGTCTATAAGATTAGTACTCAGATATATATAGGCTTGGGAGAGAAAAGAAAAATGATAGAGAATGTTCTTAACAAAAGAAATAGAGAAACGAGGCTTGGTGATGCATGCCTTTAATCTTAGCACTTGGGAAGCAGAGGCAAATGGATCTCTATGCGTTCAAAGCCAACCTGGTCTACAGAGTTAAATCCAGGATAGCCAAAGGCACACAGAGAAACCCTGTCTCCAAAAACCAAAAATAGAAATGAAAAAAAAAACATAAAGAAAACAAAACACAAAAAGATAGAGAAGACACAGGGAATTTGGATATAGTAAGGTATGTTGTCTTTGAATTGTTTCACTGTTGAAGAATGATGCAAAAATAAGAGACTAAAGTCACTGCCCTTCCTATATAGCAAAGACAAATATACCACAAAAGAAATCAGGAAAGCAATCGAGTTTAGAAATAGAAAAAAAATTCTAAGAGTAAAGCTAACCCAGGAAAAGGTTCAAAAATTCGAAACTGAAAACAGGAAGATACTGAAAAAAATTAATAAAGATAGCAGAGGATGGAGAGACTTCCTAAGCTCACAGACTAGTATGACTAACAATGTAAAACCAGACTTCGCAAAAGCATTTTGTTATATGAGACTCACAGCATTTTCCTTGAAAGGCGAAGATGCCAATGCAGAGAAAGTGCTTAGACAGAAGATATTAAATCTCCACACTTGAAAGCATATTTCATACATGCAGCTTTACTGTGTGAATGTTTATCATGTGCAAGGCCTTTCTATGCCTGCATTTTTAAAGCAGAAGAGGCAGACATTATAGTTGTTATCTCACAAAGGAGAAACGGAAGTGTGAAGAATTCAAGGTACATTCTCAAGATCTTGACCAAATTTAGAATAATAGTCAGGACTAATGAAAGCAGAACTCATCTGCCCAAAATATAGTCCTCTCATTACTTATATTCCTTTATTACTTCTAAAAGTGATATATTAGAATTTACACTTTAAGTAGTATACATTTTATTTTTTTTAAAAAAATTAAATTAAATTTCAATATTCCTTTTTCTTGTTCAGTTTATAATATGCTAGCACTATTTTAAACATTTTACTTAATTAATTACTTGATATCCCAAATGCTTGAAAAGGTTAGTATTAAACCATTTTTTCAGGTAGAGAGCTTGAGACTTAAAGATGAGTAGGGTATGAATCAGTCACTAAATATAGACTTGACTTAACTAGTCATTGGTCTGTCACTGAGACTATGGTCCCTTGAGCTTTCTTCTTCCAGAAGACAAGGTGGTTGGAATACAGAGTGAAATTACAAATAAATAAATAAATAAACTGAGTATGAAAATGGACATTTTATTACAGGTTGTAACATATGAAGTTGCCAATTGCAATTGGCAACAAATTTCCACTACAAGGTATTTGACTTTGTTTTTATAAAATGGAAGAACACAAATATTCCCCTTAAGTGATTGACATTATCTGTATAACATTTTAAAGAAATCATAGAAGATTTTATACAGAGTATAAAATTAAAAGTAAAAGTAAGGAAGTATGTTTAGTAGTAGAGCATGAATATTATATAAAATATTCAGATGGAAAATTCTCAGTGTTTTACAGTGTGTTTAATATGTGTGTGTGTGTGTGTGTGTGTGTGTGTGTGTGTGTGTGTGTGTGTGTGTTTGGGAGAGAAAAGAAAAAGGATAGAGAATGTTCTTAACAAAATAAATAGAGTACCCAGGCTTGGTGGTGCATGCCTTTAATCTTAGCACTATTTATCTATCTTGCATGTTTTCACATATAAAAAAAAAAAACTATTGAATTCTTACTAGAAGTTTAACTGTGTTTCAAAGTAACTCTGAAAAGCATATAATGTTGCATATTATTTACCGAAAAGGTACTTATAGAGTTGAGAGATAGTTAAATATATAAAAATATATAGTGTGATATAAAATGTATGTACAATAATTAGTGAATATCTTGCATTCTACCTGCATATTTATAGGTAGCTGTTGTTCAATATTTAAACACAAATTTTCCATAGAAAAAAATTAGTAGTTTTTTACTTGATCCCCCCATATTACAAAGAGAATTTCAAAATATATAATACTAGTCCAAATTATTCAAAAAGGATATTAGAAGTCTGTATTTTTAACTAAAGTGAGACCTCCAGTAGAAACATAAAATCAGATCCTATATACAACCATCTTTGCAAAAGGTTCTTTGCTCTATTTCAAAGATTGCACTAGACATCGGAGGAAGAATTACTTCTTCAAGAGGCAACTTTTACAAAATAAAAGGCACTGTCAGAGAATTTCTCTTTTAAACAGGCATATTTATAACAATAAAATATTAAGGAAAGATTTGCTCTGTGATTGCTAGATCGAATAAGAATTAAATGATGTTATGTACAACTAAGGTAAGTTTTCTTCAAATGTTTTTATCCTAGTTTATCTCATTGATTAAATGAATTAAAGCCAATCTATTCCAAACCATGCCCTTGTCTTTGCATCTCACTGTGACCAGAACCATGGGAGCAGCTGTCCTGCAACACAAGAATGCAGCCAAGTATGCAAATACCTCCAGCTAAGAGAGCGCAAGTGACCCTGGTCCTCTATCCAACTGGCAAGTGACAGGCTGGCTGGTTCACTAATGAACTTTTTCTCTTTCCTTTGCTGTGAGGTAAGATAAACATATTCTCAAAATCTATCTAAATGTTTATTTTTATACATATATATGTATATATAAACATATATTAAGTATAAACAGTACTTATAAATGTTTGATACACATTGATATTGAGAATGCATATATACACA